>NC_061484.1:23310694-23610694 GCF_022539355.2 Hippoglossus stenolepis
CTATCAAGGATAGCTCCTTGGAGCTCTCATGGACCATTATGCCTTTAATAGTCAGCTGACCTATAAAACCTATGGTTGACAGGTCACCTACCTATATTACAGGTGATAAGTTGATCACCTATCAAGGTCCTATCAAGGATAGCCTTGAGCTTCCCCAAGACCATTATGCCTTTAATAGTCACGACCTATAAACCTATGGTTGACAGGTCACCTACCTATTGATAGGTGATAGTTATTCACTTATCAGTTGGTCCTATCAAGGATAGGTCCTTGGAGCTTCCCTATCACCATTATGCCTTTAATATTCACGACCCATAAACCTATACACAGGTCGGGTATCACTCATCAAGGTCCTACTGGGTGACAGGTCCCGCTTCCTCTATGACCATTATGCCTTTAATATTCACGACCTTAAACCTATGGTTGACAGGTCGGTTAATCACCTATCGCTGTCCTACTTGGCATAGGCCCTTGGAGCTTCCCCTACATTCATTATGCCTTTAATAATGGTCAACCTAGGGGTTGATAGGTCATGAATCAAATCCCATGATTGATAGGCTTGCCATCAACCATGTTTGATAGGTGATAGGTTAATCACCTATCAAGGCCTATCAAGGATAGTCCTTGAGCTTCCCCTATGACCATTATGCCTTTAATAGTCACGACCTATAAACCTATGGTTGACAGAACACTACCTATGGCTGATAGGTGATAGGTTAATCACCACTGGCGTCCTATGAAGGATAGCCCTGGAGCTTCCCCATGACCATTATGCCTTTAATATTCACGACCTATAACCTAGTGGGTTGAGGTGATAGGTTAATCACCTATCAAGGTCCTATCAAGGATAGGTCCTTGGAGCTTCACCATGACCATTATGCCTTTATTAATGGTCAACCTAGGGTTGATAGGTCTTGAATCAACCTATGGTTGATAGGTCAGCTATCAACCTATGGTTGATAGGCATAAAGATCATCATCATGGTCCTAATAAGGATAGGTCCTTGAGCCTTCACCTATGACCATTATGCCTTTAATAATGGTCAACCTAGGGTTGATAGGGTCTTGAATCAATCCCATGGTTGATAGGTCAGCTATCAACCTATGGTTGATAGGTGATAGGTTAATCACCTATCAAGGTCCTATCAAGGATAGGTCCTGAGCCTCCCCTATGACCAGCTATGATTTTATTCACGACCTATAAACCTATGGTTGACAGGTCGGTAATCACTCATAAAGTGATAAGTTCTTGGAGCCCCATGACCATTATGCCTTTATTATTCACTTCCACTCATAAACCTATGGTTGACAGGCCGGTTAATCACCTATCGTCCTATCAAGGATAGGTTCTTGGAGCTTCCCTACACCATTATGCCTTTAATATGAAACAACCTATAAGGAGCAGGTCACCTATCTACCTATGGTTGATAGGTGATAGGTTAATCACCTATCAAGGTCCTATCAAGGATAGGTCCTTGGAGCTTCCCCTATGGCCATTATGCCTTTAATATAATAGGTGATATTATTGATAGGTGATAGGTTAATCACCTATCAAGCTCCTATCAAGGATAGGTCCTTGGAGCTTCCCCTATGACCATTATGCCTTTAATATTCACGACCTATAAACCTATGGTTGATAGGTGACAGGTTAATCACCTATCAAGGTCCTATCAAGGATAGGTTCTTGGAGCTTCCCCTATGACCATTATGCCTTTAATAGTCAATGCACTCATAAACCTATGGCTGACAGGTCGTTTTACCTATGGTTATAGTGATAGGTTAATTCACCTATCAAGGTCCTATCAAGGATAGGTCCTTGAGCTTCCCCATGACCATTATGCCTTAATAGTCACGACCTATAAAACCTGTGGTTGACAGGTCACTCATCATGGTTGATAGGGTGATAGGTTAATACCTATCAAGGTCCTATCAAGGATAGGTCCTTGGAGCTTCCCCCATGACCATTATGCCTTTAATAGTCACGACCTATAAACCTATGGTTGATAGGTGATAGGTTGATCACCTATCAAGGTCCTATCAAGGATAGGTCCTTGGAGCTCACTCTATGACCATTATGCCTTAATAATGGTCAACCTAGGGTTGATAGGGTCTTGAATCAACCTAAGGTTGATAGGGTCAGCTATCAACCTATGGTTGATAGGTGATAGGTTAATCACCCATCAAGGTCCTATCAAGGATAGGTCCTTGGAGCTTCCCCTAAGACCATTATGCCTTTAATATTCACGACTCCAATCCCATGTTGATAGGCATAGGTTAATCACCTATCAAGGTCCTGTATCAAGGATAGGTCCTTGGAGCTTCACCTATGACCATTATGCCTTTTAATAATGGTCAACCTAGGTTGATAGGTCTTGAATCAACCTAAGGTTGATAGGTCAGCTATCAACCTATGGTTGATAGGTGATAGGTTAATCACCTGTATCGTCCCATCGCTATGATAGGTCCTTGAGCTTCTCTATGACCATTAAGTGCCTTATTCACTTCCACCTATAAACCTATATTGACAGGTCGGTTAATCACCTATCAAGGTCCTATCACTGATAGGTTCTGGAGCTTCCCCATGACCATTATGCCTTTTAATATGAAACAACCTATGCTGACAGGTCACCTATCTACCTATGGTTGATAGGTGATAGGTTAATCACCTATCAAGGTCCTATCAAGGATAGGTCCTTGGAGCTTCCTATGACCATTATGCTTTAATAGTCCCACCTATAAAACCAGGTTGACAGGTCACTACCTATGTTTGATATAGGTGATAGTTAATCTGCCTATCAAGCGTCCTATCAAGGATAGGTCCTTGGAGCTTCCCCATGACCATTATGCCTTTAATAATGGTCAACCTAGGGTTGATAGGTCATGAATCAACTCTATGGTTGAGCAGGTCAGCTACCTATGGTTGATAGGTGATAGGTTAATCACCTATCAAAGTCCTATCAAGGATAGGTTCTGAGCTTCCTCATGACCATTATGCTCTTTAATAGTCACGACCTATAAACCTATGGTTGACAGGTCACCTACCTATGGTTGATAGTGATAGGTTAATCACTCATCAGTCCTATCAAGATAGGCCCTTGAGCTTCTCATGACCATTATGCCTTTAATAGTCACTTACCTATAAACCTATATGGTTGACAGGTCACCTACCTATGGTTGATAGGCATAGGGTTAATCACCTATCAAGGTCCTACTGGCGATAGCTCCCTGAGCTTCCCCATGACCATTGCCTTTAATAGTCACGCACTCATAAACCTATGGTTGACAGGTCACTCACCCATGGTTGATAGGTGATAGGTTAATCACCTATCAAGGTCCTATCAAGGATAGGTCCTTGGAGCTTCCTCATGACCATTATGCCTTTAATAGTCACGACCTATACACCCATGGTTGACAGGTTACCTACCTATGGTTGATAGGTGATAGGTTAATCACCTATCAAGGTCCTATGAAGGATAGGTTCTTGAGCTCTATGACCATTATGCCTTTATTGTCAGTCAACCTAGGGTTGATAGGTCTTGAATCAACCTAAGGTTGATAGGTCAGTTATCAACCTATGGTTGATAGGTGATAGGTTGACCACTATCAAGGTCCTATCAAGGATAGGTCCTTGGAGCTTCCCCTATGACCATTATGCCATTAATATTCACGACTCATAAACCTATGGTTGACAGGTCACATCACCTATCGTAAGGTCCATCAAGGATAGGTCCTGAGCTTCCCCTATGACCATTATGCCTTTAATATTCACGACCTATAAACCTATGTTGGTAGGTGATAGGTTAATCACTCTAATAAGGTCCTATCACATAGGTCCCGGAGCTTCCTCATGACCATAATGCCTTTAATATTCACGACCTATAAACCTATGGTTGGTGTGATAGGTTAATCACCTATCAAGGTCCTATCGTATGATAGAAACTGAGCCTCTCATGACCATAATGCCTTTAATATTCACGACCTATAAACCTAAGGGAGTTGACAAGTCGGGTAATCACCTATCAAGGTCCAATCATGATAGGTCTTGGAGCTCTCTCATGACCATTATGCCTTTATTATTCACGACTCATAAACCTATGGTTGATGCGTGCTCTGTTAATCACCCATCAAGGTCCTAAATGTATGACAGGGTCCTTGGAGCCCCTATGACCATTATGCCTTTAATATTCACGACCTATAAACCTATGGTTGATAGGCAGTGATAGGTTAATCACCATCAAGGTCCTATCAAGGATAGGTCCTGAGCTTCCCCTCATGACCATTATGCCTTTAATATTCACGACCTATAAACCTATGGTTGACAGGAATACCTATCAAGGTCCTATCAAGGATAGGTCCTTGAGCTTCTCATGACCATTATGCCCCTTTAATATGAAACAAACCTATGGTTGATAGGTGATAGGTTAATCACCTATCAAGGTCCTACTGATAGGTCCTTGGAGCTTCCTATGACCATTATGCCTTTATTATTCACGCCCACCTATAAACCTATGGCTGATAGTGACAGGTTATCACCTATCAAGGCCCTTTCAAGGATAGGTCCTTGAGCTTCACCTATGACCATTATGCCTTTAATAGTCACGACCTATAAACCTATGGTTGACAGGTCACCCTATGGTTGATAGTGATAGGTTAATCACCTATCAAGGTACTATCACATAGGTCCTGAGCTCCTCATGACCATTATGCCTTTAATATTCATTTAATCTATAAAACCCATGGTTGATAGGTGATAGGTTAATCACCTATCAAGGTCCTATCAAGGATAGGTCCTTGGAGCTTCCCCTAAGACCATTATGCCTTAATATTCACGACCTATAAATCCTATGGTTGACAGGTCACTCATCAAGGTCCTATCAAGCGCATATCCTTGAGCCTCTGGCGACCATTATGCCTTTAATAATGGTCAACCTAGGTTGATAGGGTCATGAATCAACTCTATGGTTGGAGGTGATAGGTTAATCACCTATCAAGGTCCGTATCAAGGATAGGTCCTTGGAGCTTCCTCATGACCATTATGCCTTTAATATGAAACAACCTATGGTTGATAGGTGATAGGTTAATCACCTATCAAGGTCCTATCAAGGATAGGTCCTTGAGCTTCCCCTAAGACCATTATGCCTTTAATATTCACGACCTATAAACCTATGGTTGAGGTGATAGGTTAATCACCTATCAAGGCCTCAAGGATAGGTCCTGAGCCACCTATGACCATTATGCCTTTAATAGTCACTTACCTATAAAACCTATGAGTTGACAGGTCACCACCTATGGTTGAGGATAGGTGATAGGTTAATCACTATCAAGGCATTATCAAGGATATCCCGAGCCTCTCATGACCATTATGCCTTTCTTTAATATTCACACCTATAAATCGATGGTTGACAGGTTTGTTAATCACCTATCAAGGTCCTATCAAGGATAGGTCCTTGGAGCTTCCCCTATGACCATTATGCTCTTAAGCTCATGGTCAACCTATGGTTGATAGGTCATTATCAACCTATGGCTGATAGGTGATAGGTTAATCATCTATCAAGGTCCTATGAAGGATAGGTTCTTCTGGAGCTTCTATGACCATGCTTTAATATTCACTTCTACCTATAAACCTATGGTTCACAAGTCGGGTAATCACCTATCAAGGTCCTATCAAGATAGGTCCGCTTCCCCTATGACCATTATGCCTCTTTAATATTCACGACTCCATAAACCCATGGTTTACAGGTCGGGTAATCACCTATCAAGGTCCTATCAGATAATCTTGAGCTCCTATATGACCATTATGCCTTTAATATTCGGCTAACCTATAAACCTATGGTTGACAGGGTCACCTATCAAGGTCCTATCAAGGATAGGTCCTTGGAGCTTCCCCTCTGCGACTCATTAAGTGCCTTTAATATTCAATGTACCTATAAACCTATGGCTGACAGGTCGGTTAATCACCTATCAAGGTCCTATCAAGCGATAGGTCCTTGACCTTCCCCTATGACCATTATGCCTTTACACTACTTCTACCTATAAACCTATGTAGGTTGATAGGTGATAGGTTAATCACCTATCAAGGTCCGTCAAGGATAGGTCCTGGAGTTTCCCCTATGACCATTATGCCTTTAATAATGGCTGAACCTTAGGGTTGATAGGTCATGAATCAATTCCATGGTTGATAGGCAGAATATCACTATCATGTCCTATCAAGGATAGGTCCTGGAGCTTCCCTGGGCGACCATTATGCCTTTAATAATGAATAACCTAGGGTTGATAGGTCGAATCAACCTATGGTTGATAGGCAAAGTAAAATAAGCACGCCAAAAGGAAGGCAAAGGCGTGGTGATAGGTTAATCACCTATCAAGGTCCTATCAAGGATAGGTCCTTGGAGCCCCCTGTGACCATTATGCCTTTAATATTCACGACCCATAAACCTATGTGGTTGACAGGTCGAGACCATCATCAAGTTCCTATCAAGGAGCATAGGTTCTTGGAGCTTCCTATGACCATTATGTCTTTGATATTCATGACCTATAAACCTATGGTTGACAGGTCGGTTAATCACTCAACAAGGTCCTATCAGGGATAGGTCCTTGAGCATCCCCTATGACCATTATGCCTTTAGCATTCACGACCAATCAACTTTGGGTTGATAGGCCGCGAATCAACCTATGGTTGATAGGTGATAGGTTAATCACCTATCAAGGTCCTATCAAGGAAAGGTCCTTGAGCTTCCTCATGACCATTATGCCTTTAATATTCACGACCTATAAACTCATGGTTGATAGGTGATTGACCTATCACCTATCAAGGTCCTGTATCAAGGATAGGTCCTGGAGCTTCCCCTATGACCATTATGCTTTCATAATGGTTAACCTAGGGTTGATAGGGTCATGAATCAACCTATGGCTGATAGGTCAGCTGTCAACCTGTGGTTAATAGGTGATAGGTTAATCACTCATCAAGGTCCTCTCAAGGATAGGTTCTTGGAGCTTCCCCATGACCATTATGCCTTTAATATCACCATCAATCAGAAGCTGATAGGTCATGAATCAACTTGCGTTGATAGGTTATCCTAATGTCCTATCAAGGATAGGTCCTGGAGCTTCCCCTATGACCATTATGCCTTTAATATTCACGACCTATAAAAACCTATGGTTGACAGTGATAGGTTAATCACCCATCGCTGTCCTATCAAGCGATAGGTCCTTGAGCCTCTATGACCATTATGTGCCTTTAATATTCACGGTACCTATAAACCTATGTGGCTGATAGGTGATAGACTATCAAGGTCCTATCAAGGATAGGTCCTGGAGCTTCCCCTGCTATGACCATTATGCCTTTAATATTCACGACCTATAAACCTATGGTTGACAGTAATTGTTAACTAAATTTTAATAAGGTCCTATCAAGGATGGGTTCTTCTTGGAGCTTCCCCATGACCATTATGCTTTAATATTCATGACTCATAAACCTATGGTTGACAGGTCGGTTAATCACGGATCAAGGTCCTATCAGGATAGGTCCTGATCATCCCCTATGACCATTATGCCTTAATATTCACGACCTATAAACCTATGGCTGATAGGTGATTGACCTAGTCACTCATCAAGGTCCTGTATCAATGATAGGTCCTTGAGCCTCCCATGACCATTAAGTGCCTTTAATAATGGTTGACCGTGAAAGGTTGATAGGTCATGAATCAACCTATGGTTGATAGGTCAGCTATCAACCTATGGTTAATAGGTGATAGGTTGTATCCCACTATCAAGGTCCTATCCAGGATAGGTCCTGAGCTTCCCATGACCATTATGCCTTTAAAATTACAACCTATAAACCCATGGTTGATAGGGTGATAGGTTAATCACCTATCAAGGTCCTATCAAGGATAGGTTCTGGAGCTTCCTCATGACCATTATGCTCTCTTTAATATTATAGAATATATACTTATATATACTATATACCATTTTAACAAAGACACAAGTTGAAAATATGTGTTTTGAGTTAATTGTATTTTTGACAGCCGTTCCAAAGGCTCTGACTTGTTTCAAAATTAAATTACTCTCAAAACATGGACAACATTTAAATAAGTAGTCAAAATGCAACAGAATCTTCTTTAACTGTTTCACAATCAAATACTGATGACTCTAATACATCAATGTATCAAAGATGAGGCAGAATATATGTCCTACCAATTCTACTAATATCATCATATCATGTAAATTTATTATCTAATAGCAACAAGTAAAGTCAATTTTTGTGTTTATATTAATTTCATAACTTTTTCAATGTGTGGACTTCTGATGTAGTTGTTGGGATGAGACAGAAGATAAGGATACATAAACATGTATTTATGATATAGAGTGCTGTACCTGGACTGGCTGTAGACATCGGGGCAGTAGAAGAGAGCCGTCATGACATACTGCCGAGGACAGATGCTGCAAAAGCACCAAACTGATCCCATACAGAGAGGTCAGCACGAACACCAAGAGGTCAGCAGGAAACTGCGGTTTGCCTGTCCGACACAGCTGTTTATCCTGCAACACTAACACAAACACACAAACACAACACAGACCCACAAGACAAAGATCTGTGAGACCCAAGCTGACCTGGAGTATGTTGGCTCATATACCTGCTGTATTTAAAATAACTCAGGATGTAGTATTTGAAGTTTACATTTGAAGGACTATTGAATATTTCCTGGTCAGACTATCATGTGGGTTGCCTAGTTTGGTGGTAATAGATTCAGTATACTCACAGTATAACATGGTTGGTTCTGGAGTTTCTATCTATATATAGTAAATGTGAATAATAAACAGGAAGATTAACATCATATATACATTTTATTCTTTTTTGTCTTTGAGGTTGTAAGTCTATTGCAGACAATGAAACAATTCAGAAACCAAAGATGAGGTATAAAGAGATTTATAAAACTGACATCATCATCTTTAATGTTCTTGGCAGTGTGCAGTTCAGAAAGTGTCTGATAAAGCCTGCCAAACAAATAGACACCCTTTCTTCCTTGAGTTGGGTTTGAGAGCAGACTTCAGTTTACCAGTTTTCTAGTTCAAGTTTACATTTCAAGACATTTTGCTGGGAGCAGTTTCCATTTCAAAATCAATCTTGATGCAAAGAGTTTTTCACTTGAGCTCCTGCTCCCCAAAATGTCTAAAAAAAAAAAAAGCAAAAAAGTATCGTCTTGAGGAAACCAGTGGGTACAGTAGAGTCTTTGCTTAAGACATGAACGTTGTTGTGTAATTTCTCCCATGTGCAATGTTTCCTGTGGTGCTGTAAACTGACCTGCTGCAACTGATGCTGTCACTCATCTGTCATATTCACCATGCATGGTTATTTACATGGTTTTATTCTAACAAGTACTTTTTTAGCTTTTGGAACAATTATGGCTAAAATATGATATTGAGAATTGCATCTAAATTGTATTTGATGTCTGTAAATCACCTTGTGACCCTTTTGTGTCTCATTAAAGGTCATACTTCTTCTAACCTGTTAAAGGCCTCGTCCAGATCTTCACAGTCACAGCAGCATCCGTACTGATATCACACTCGCAGCAGCACATGGGATCATCTGGCCCGGAGGCTTTAACTTCTCCGATTTCATTATGGCTTCCTGAAGTTCACAGGGCAACTAATTCTCTGGAGCGATGCACAAATGAACTACACCATTAAAACAAACTATTAGTGCAGGGAACATATCTATGGAAATGTACTGACAGAATCTATAACACAAAACACACACACACGATCTATAACTTTAAAAAGCACATATATACATACATATCAACATATATATAGGAGCAATTATCGTAATTATAGAGGGTTTACTTTACATCTGAATTGGCAGCAATATTTCATCTATCTTACTGTCTATAATGATATAAAACCACTTATCAATTAAAAGCAACTAATTAGGGCCCGAGCACCGAACGGTGGGAGGCCCTATTGATCGCTCTCTCCACTAACCGCAACAGGCTTCAAAATGCCTGTGCTCGGGCCCGTTAGTGCTACAACGTAGCCCTAGTTGGTTTGTGTCTTTTGTGGGATTTTAAAAATACTTTTCATAAATATTCAGTGTTTCAAGAGAAGCAGCATCTCTTGTACTGCTGTGACAAAAAAGGCTTCCTCTTCTCTTCTTTTCCTGACTTTTTTACCATCAACCTTTCAGGGACTGCAGATGAAAACTACTCTGCACAGCTACATCTGGCACATTTACATGTTAATTAATGTGCAAATAAATATAATCATGTTTTGAGAGAGAGAAACAACAACAGGTCACGAATGCCACAAGGATTCATTCCCGTCTGACACGGCTGCTTTTCAGTGTGTCACTTCATCACGACGGTCCACCAGACGCATGTGAAACACTGTGAAATAACAATAAAAACAACATGAAAGGCTTCAGTCACACTTCAATGTCAGCGAGTGTCTTATCCGAGACCCAAGCTCCACCGGAGGGCTCTGTGATGAAATTAAGTGAAACCACTTTGAGAAACAAAACGATGATGGATTTTCTTTTGTAGCCCATTTCAGCTTCGAAAAAATTGAAAGTATTGTTGAATGGATCATGAAATATTGCGACTCGCCCCCACAGGGAGAATAAGAGGCTTTGTGGTCTGACGCCACAGTCTGGGCCTCAAATATGAGCCTCATTAAACTGCACTGCTTTTTGAATATGATGTAGTACAGGCTGATGACCAGAGAAGGGCAGCAGCGTCTGTGTTTCTGAAAATATACGAGCAGGAGTTCACTGTGTGTTGTACAGTGTGTGTGTGTGTGTGTGTGTGCGTGCGTGCGTGCGTGCGTGCGTGCGTGCGTGCGTGCGTGTGTGTGTGTGTGTTAGGGGAATGTAAGGACGACTGTGTTGGCGCCCGTCACTCTCCTGTTTGTTAATGTAAGTGACAGCTGCGTTCAGCGTGTGTACAGTTTACAGCTCGTGAGTTTGGGATGTTCACTGTTCTGACACATGATAATCACACAACGTCGCTATGAAAAAAAAATAACACACACTTGATTAACTCTCTGTCCAGGGTGTAAGGAACAATGTGTCTGTTTACCGTTCACACACAGAACAGAGACACTCAACCCACCGTGAGAAAAACCTAATTTGCAGATACGACGAGATTAATTAAGACGGAGGATGAGAGGAGGAGCAGCCCACTTGCTGTCATTTGCAAATAACACGAGGTTGATTAAAGTCTTAATAAACTCAGAAGAAACAGACTGAATCGCTGCAAAACTTCTGTGGTTTTCGCTGGAGATTCTAGTTTATTTTATAATTATTCAGTATGAACTCATCCCGATCAAAATATAGTTTCATTTTCTCAGAAACTATGACTCCCACTAGTAATCAAAGTAATGATAATAATATGATCAGTAATAAGACCTTAGTTGGTTGGTTGTTTGGTTTTACTTCTGTTGTATTTGTACTAAAATGTGAAATTGAACTCTAAAGGATCAGGTTTGTGATGTTCTACATTCTAATTATTGCATATAAACATTTTCTAAATAGTTAAGCTGACCTCTACATAAGGCGAACACAGAAGGTTATGGGTTCTGAACCTGGCGGTTGTGGAGTTTGCATGTTCTTCCCCTGTCTGTGTGGGTCTTAGACGATACTCTGGCTTCCTCCCACAGTCCAACAACATGCATGTTAGCTCAAAAATGACCCAATGTCAGCTGGGATCGGCTCCTTAATTTATGTACTTTTTACTTATGTTTGAGTCGAGCTTGATTTAAAAAAACAAAGTGTCCTCAGTGTGTTTTAGGACATTTCTGAGACAATTTCTTTAAATGAAACAATAAACACACGGAGCTCTTTCCACTAGAAGTTAGAAACACTTGAAGTTGTCCGTCACGGTAGCCTTGCTGTCGGGTTGAAGCAGACGGGCTGTTCTCCTCTGACCTAACAAACCGTTTCCATCCTGTACATGAATAAATATATAAAAATGCAAATTACTATTATATAACCTATTATAAACATATATAGATTATTATAGATGGGAGTTGCAGGAAGGTGTAGCTAATAAGGTGTGGGTGTTTTTATATCTACATCTCTTACAGGCCGCGCTGACCCACAGAGCACAGAGACCAGTGTTGAGGAGGATAGGATGTGACAGGATCCCTGGATCTGACTGAGCATCATGCTGGAGCTTCACGACACACTGCTATCTCTATTGGTTCCTTTTAGTCCCTCACACACACACACACACACACACACACACACACACACACACACACACACACACACACACACACACACACACACACACACACACACACACACACACACACACACACACACACACAGTTAAACCACCAACGCATTTCCAGCCCATCTCCCTTCTCCTCCGCCAGCCTCCATCCAGTCTATTTTCTGATGAATGCCCCTATTAGAAGCCAAACCCAGATCAGGACTGTGTCGCCCAATATGGAAGGAGGCAGCGGAGATAGGGACGGAGAGGGTGATGGGGAGAGAGAGAGAGAGAGAGAGAGAGAGAGAGAGAGAGAGAGAGAGAGAGAGAGAGAGAAATGAGGTGCACTGGAAGGGACTGAGATTAGAATAAAAAGTAAAAAGCAAGTGAGACGTCAGGCTGAGTGAAAGCATGAGAGCAGAGGTCTGAAGGAAGAGACAAAGCGCGAGTGAGGATCAGCGAGAAGCAACGATCACACAAACCAGATATTGTGTCTTCCACGACCGTTAGCTGAGGACACTGCAGCCGCGGCAAAGAAAGGGATTTCTCTGGGTTAAAATAAACCCATCTGCGTGTCATCTTTTCTGTTCCCATAGAAACACGTGAGCCGGTTAGCCACCAACTTCGAGGTGGACACGTGCGCATTGCTCCCGGCGCCAAGGCCACACATTCTTCCCTTCCTTTGAAGTACACAAACACCTAATCTCACAGCTAAATTGTTTGAAATGTAGGTCATGGCTCCAATTTTACTACAGTGGGGTAAGATAAAATAAAAAAAAAGCAGCCGCAGCTCAGTATATCAGTGCTTAGTCCCTCTTGTACCTCGACTCAGAAATAATCTGTCTATATTCATTCCTCATTGATCAGACGAGTTGCTGGACATGCTTTCCATTAAGTTTCAATTATGAGCAGCCACGGGGTAAACAAAGGGCCGAAGGAGTTTGTGGAAGCTGCTGATGAGACGTCCAAAGAAGGAGCACGCACTTGAAAGGAATGTTTGTGCAACTGAATGTAACTGGATTGTAAAGGTAAGAAAAAGAGCCTTATAGTGTTTATTAAAAGATATATTATCGTGTTGGCTTTTGAAGGCACAGTGGCATTGTATTGACTTTTCCGCAGGAACTCGGAGGCTCTCACTCGGACATTTGCGTACACGTCCTCTGTAGAAACCGTGGATGATCTCCAGGGTTCAGTGCACGTGTGAAAGCAGCTTTAGAAAGATAAACGACGCATCTCCACTTCCTCCCTTTGTACAAAAATGAAAATACCTTGGATAAGGATGCCGCCATGTTGCACTCGACCAATCATGGGGCAGTTTCAGCTTGTTTTTATGATCAAAACCAAACTTACCGGAATATTGAACACACACAAACATCGGTGTGATGAGAAATGACAGTAATCATCTTTGGGAAAAGTATTATCAGGCGTGTACATTTTATTGCACTTATTTTGGTTGGGTCCATGCCCCATCCATTACCATGGAGGAGGCGAGGTAAATGATAAATGGCAGCTACATATGTACTTGACGTCTACAGTATGAGTTAAAGACTGAGGCTAAAGTGCCATGTAATGCTTTTCAGCTACCTTTCCATGGAAGATGGAATTTAAAGCATTGTTTTTGCATCGCAGTAGATAAAAAAAAAACGGCGATCTATCAATTAATGAATCCCTCATTCTATGATTCATAGAATTGTCATAATTATCAAACCAGTCAATGACCCTCTTGTGCCCTGAATGGAAGAATTTTAATTATGTTTCTGAACTAATTGATTCTGGACTTTCCTCTAATTTATCACATGTCTGTACATCTAGTGCAAGAAAAAAAGGTTTGTCATGCAGCTTCAGTAATTAAAGATTTTTCCAACTCAGAAAAGAAGCTCTCAGCACTTGTAGGAAATGATACAACAGCTCCGTCAGCATCAGTCAAACTAAACCAAGCTGCTGAAGTTGAATACAGAACAGAGCAAATACAGAGGGACATCTGATAAGTGACCTCTGTGCAAGTTCTCCCTGTAGAGGGAGAGAGAAACATATAGACAGAGAGAAGGAGAGAAGGAGAAGGGTTTTGTATGCCTCTCAAAGTCTGCACCTTCTCAGGCTCTTCATTACCGGCTTCTCCACAATCCCCCGGGGTTCCCAGTGGGCACAAAGGAAGAGGGAAAGAAAGAGATGAACTTCATGCTGAATGGATGGCGCTGCATCCGAACTATAGAGAGCAGTGTGTCATTACCATTTTGAGGGCAGAGGAGTGTGTTGAGAGATGACGAGTGGCATAATCAGGGACGGGGCCTGACATGCAACACGAGGGCCAAGGTTAAAGCGTCACCATGGTTAAAGGAGGACTGAATCCTTGGCAGCTCCGGATACGCTGAAGACTTCAAGTCACCGAGTATCACAAAGAAAATCGCCGCTCCTCTTCTCCTCGACGCACTCGCGACCCAAAAGTTTAACAAAGTTCTCCAGAGATGGATATTAAAACTTCACGCTCCTTCTGTCCAGCTGCTTTCTCTGTTCCTGCCAAGCAATTAGTTTTTTTCTTTCATTACAGACCTGGAATTGGAAAAAAACACAACTCTTGTCCCACAGCTCGTCCTCCGTCTGTTGGGTTTACATTTCCGCAGTCTGTGCTGCTTGTGTGAACACAAATGAGAAGCAATCACGACTTAGTCACTGTATCCTCTCTGTTCTTCTTGCGTGTAACTGTTGGTCGTATAAAATCTCATCGCAAATAGAGGACAAATGCGTAATGACATGTGACGAGGTTGAAAACTGCCTGACCAAACATCCCAATCTGCCAGGGAATATTTACTCCGGCAGCCATGTTTGTCCAAATATTAACTGTGCATGATGGGAAACGTGCCCAGTTAATTTGGACGGAAGAAGACTTGTGTATATTTGTCGTGCTCTGTCCATCCCAACCCTGCGTGTGTGGAATCAGGACGACCGTAACCGATGCAGTTTGACTCACTCAGTATTGTGTCGTTTCAAATGACCTCCGCTGGCAAATATCTTTATCTGGGCGTGGATGATAAAAATGGAATTCAGCTCATCTCAACATGACACAGTACCCTGACTAAATATGTGGAAATACGCAATTACCCCATTCCATCCTCATGCCCAGTTCTCCAGTGATCCTGCACCATCTGACTGTAAAAGGCCAAAAAATGTACAACGTCACAGTTTGATGCAAAGTCAACAAAGATGGTTATGAGCGCTGACCGTCACTCATGTATAACTAGAATTATGAATGTGAACAGCTGATATATTTCACATTAACCACCACAATGACATCCCCTCTGGATCAAAGATGACATTATTGACATATCACTGGATTGGCCCCTGTAAACCTGGCATTGTAATTTCCATAAAACAGAAATGACATGGCATATTTCTGAGTAAAATGTATATGTATAATTACATGTACATATCACTTTTGGGGTAGAGCAGTTGCCCTCCAACCAGAAAGTCGGCGTCTCAAATCCCAGCCCATGCCGAAGTGTCCTTGGGCAAGATGTTGAAACCCCAACAAATTTCGCTTTGGATGAAAGCTGCTAAACAGTATAAAAAACTGTTCTCAAGGTCTTGTGAGATTTAGAAACTTGCTTTGTGCTGGAAATAAGGTTGAGTGTGGCTCTTGAAAAAAAAGTATATTTAGCTGAGTTCAGGGTTTGGTCAGATTACTTTAAATTGTAGTCAGTTACTGAAAATGTATTTGTATAGATAAAGTAGTCCATCAGATTAAAAAAATACATGAAAAGTGATCTCAATACCGTTGAATTGCTCCAAACATTGGAAGTTTTGCACCTTACACTGATGAAATGAATTCATTAAAGAAATTATAAAAAAATTAATTTGAGGTGATCATCCACAAAGAGAGAGCAGCAGGGAATTCACTCAAACTTGAGTGTGGTGCCACTCATGGGTGGAAAATGTGACAGCAGAGCAGAAATCACAGAGATGATCAACAATCTGTGAAAAGGACGTAAAAGACTGTGATCAAACATGATGAGGAGGACGCCATGACTGTTTTATTAATATTGGAACAGGATCAGACAGCTCTACATTCACCAGATAAAATAATTTCTTGTTACACAGGCTGGCCTCATATTGACCTGGATATTAATAAAAATCAATTCTGACTAATATTACAGTGGTTAATGCACCGATCAACCATATTACACATGTAGCCTATGTGAGCTGGCTTCAATAATTGTGAAGGTTCAGTCACCAGGACTCTTTTGTCCGTTTAGCCAAACTGAGTAACTGGACAATAGAAGCTGTGGTGGGGAAGGTGCCCAAAAAGTCCTGTGAAGAAGGGAGAAGCTACCAGAAGGATGAACATCTCAGCAGAACTTTAATCCAAGGCTTCATTTCAGATTTCTAGAAGATGTTGTACTTGCTTACTTGGAAAAGTGCAAATAACGAAGACAATTCATCCATAGGTTCTATACATCCCTCTACCATGGGCTGGAATACATGAGATCGATACCATAAATAAACTGGCTTGTGCTTTTGGTTTTTTCTTTGTAGATATTTTGTATTTTTCTTGCAAATTTAGTGCATCACACAAAAGAATTACTTTTTCTTTTGAGATTTGTCATAGAATTAAAAACTGAAGGTTTCTGGCCCTGGAGCTACATAACATCCAGCTATGAAGTGTCGAGTCAACAAGGTTTGTCATAGTTACTTTCCTACAAAGATAAATATATATACACACATACACTGAAGTCTGAAGTTGTGCTCACAGACAAAGATATAGTAAAGATGTGTTTCCACAGATAATAACTGAGATTATCCTGCTGGCTCCACTAACATCAGAACTTCTGATCTCACAGGAACTCGCACGATTCAGTGTGATAGCAATCAAAACATCAGGGGAGACGGACAGCCACACTCAGTTTATCACCCCCACTGACAAACGACTCACACTGTCGGACTGTGTACTTGTAAACACACCCGAGGGATTCAATGAATCACATGAAGTACACAACATTTTACGCCGACCACTGTTTGTTGTGGTACTTTAATATATGTTTTAACCTGTCATACTGTCCCCTTCAGTTTTGTTAGAAACATCATGTTCAATATATACAATACCATCAGCTGAAAGTTTTCTTTGGATGTAAATACTCTGAGTGTTTTAAATATATGTCACATGAAGAGGACGACATAAATAGCTCGGAGTCGGTTATCCAAAGAAAAAACAAAATGGGCCAAGACACAGGCTCTTGCCAGTTTTCTTAACACGTTGAATTTGTGGCAAATCAAACCGTCCTCGCACAAGTAACAGGGCAGCAGCCTCGTCGTAAAGCAAGTAACACAGGGAGGAATAAAAAGACTTGAAACAGGCTAAATGTTAATTATAGTCTGGGTCACTAGTTCCGAGCCTGGAGGTCCCATGATAAATGTCCAGGGTTGTGAGACATTTAACTAAATGGGAAAGAAGAAATAAAAGAACACTCGCTACTTAATTATTACATCTCTCCAATCATTACTTTACTAATTTCCTGGGAGATTGTGCTTAGTTTCAAATCTTCAGCAAGAAGAAAAATATATTCATAGACTATTTCCACCATTTGAAAAGGAAAATCTTTAACAGCAGGTCACATGGGGTCACTGGGTAATTTAAAGGTATAATGGTATTCAATACCCTAGTTTAAATACACAGCTCTGCATTTGGGAAACAAAGGAAGCAGGATGAGCTTAACTCTGTTTCTGTTTTGTGTATTTGTGCTTGTGCTCAGAACAGGGGCGAAGGGTGGAGGGGCAGTGGGAGAGCGTGGCTCAAAGGCCCAAATTGCTGGAAATCAGTGGCTCCAGTTCACCTGGATCCTGGATATATTATCTGGAAAGAGTAAAAGAAAAACCTCCGACTACAACCTGTACTCTACATTCACACATTGTTCGAGCAGCTACCTTCCGTCTTTCTCACACTTTTGTCTTTGATATTTTCTACAGACTAATTTTCTACAGACCAATGTGGCTTTAGAATGACCTTGGAGGAGGAAAGGTTGTGTTAGACAGTCAAAAGAAAAAAACTGTGTGGCAAAGCTTGCTGCATTTGCATTGAGAGTGAAAGCATTATCAAGTATATTTCACATTTTCGACTCAAATAGAAATTCATCCATTTGTACATAATGTCCTGCGCTGTTCGTATCTAATGAACAGTTTTGGGGAGAGGTGATCGAGCCACAAGCCAGCGTCACATGACTCACATTGATCACTTCATGGTCGAATGCGTGAGCCCGTATCTGATTTACCGCATGAGAAACTCCAGCCTAAAGTTATGATGAAGCAGAGACTCTTTAGCGAGGATGATCTCCAGTTCCAATAAGACTGCGGGGCCTCGCAGAAATCCATACGTGATACGCATCTTCGCAGTCAGTCAGTCAGGTTTGCTCAGAGAGTGCTAGCGCTTCAAGGTCAGTCGTTCATCCCACACAGAGGACACATTTAAATAAATAAAGTCAAGAATAACCCAAAGACAGATGTTCCCACTCAACAACAATAAATCCTAATGGGATACTCGATTTAAGAAAGTCGGTATATGAAATGATCGAACTGCTGTTATTCAGCACTTACTTCATGGTGTCAACAATCTCTGAGGTGAATTCGACAGCTGGCGGCTTTGATCCATGTGCTTTGATGAAGTGAGACTTTGGGGCGAGACTTAAATTAGTACCACAAATGATTCGCCCTCCAGTTCTCCTGCACATAATAAACAAATAAACAAAGTACCTGCCTCATAGTGTACTGACGTACAGTACATGCATTAAAGTGATTCTAGTTGTAGTTTTCTTGTAAGGTTGAGCACCTTATTAATTGATTAAAGATTAAACAAAGACAAGGAAGACAAGAGTTATGGCATTTAAAAAGTAAAATATGAAACAGTTGTCATTCATCTTAATATTCAGCCTATGGTTTTGAAGTCAGGGTGATGTCCTTACATTGTGTGTGTGTGTGTAACTGAGTGTTATTTTCCCTCAGACTCTTTTCCTTTTTGTTGTTTTTGTACATGCATGAGGTGGAGTAACGATTTGATGTACATGAAACGAGTGGGTTCAATGTGTGGTGCTTGGATTACTGCTGCAGGATGGAAACAGGAAACTTCTTGACAGTGATTTACTGATCTCATACGTTTCTACAGAGCAGACTCACGGCAACATTTCCTTCTTAAACTATCCAATCAGAAGCAAGAGGGACTTCTGTGATAAATGTAGGGAATCACACTGGAAAACACAACAGATTATTATAACTGTTCTGAATATGCTGATATTTTGTATGTATCCAAACATGAAAACATATGAATATTTAACAATGTAAACATCATAACAATATTTTTAATTAATTAACTCAAATAAATGATTTATGTTAACCTCAATATCCCACACATGTTTACTCACGTGGGCACATCTTCTTCACTGAAATTGACTTGGTAGACTTCACATCTCAACTTCTAACTATAAAGTTTTTGCCTGAAGCTCCCAGCAGCCAACCACCAGTCACCTCATTTATGTGCACTGTTGTTGATGACTGATTTCCTTAATAATGATTGTTCATCATGATCAGATATTACAGAATGTGTGAAGAGCTTTCTCACCTTCTCAGCTATGATGTGTTATGGCGACTTTATCCTCCAGCAGTGAGAGCAGTTGGACAGAGGTGAGTGAACAACATCTAAGAACAGCCCCCCCGCCCTCCCTCTTCATGATCAAAACACAAGGTGCACAACGTGACCAGCGATCCATCACATTCCTATCAAACCCCCTTTTCAAATTCCTCGGGTGCAGGAACACCAACCTCAGAACATTCAAACTTCAGCACCTTAACACAGTCCTAAAAACCCAGACTGTAAATGTTTAAGTACCGTTTGATTTAACTTTAACCGAAAAGGCCAGTTTATGCTGGGGGAACATATATAAATCATACTTGTGAGCACAGACCTGCAAATAATATGTGACCTTCTCTTTTTTTTACCCTGTATCAATTCACACCATCAAAAACCCTGTCAAAACAACATCAGCCACTTTGGGAATGTGGTCTTGCTGAAATAAGAAATATGTGAGCTTGTCGTCCACCTAATGAATACAAACCACGATCAGTATGTAAATTGGTGTGAGCACAATTCATTCTTAAACATGAGCAGAAAAGCTTCTCGCTGTCAAATATACATGTAATTGCATTCCTCAGCCCTATTAATTTGATGAGAACAAATTGAGCATGCTTATAGAATGAGTTGCATATATAACGCCAGGCATTTGCATTAACATTTCAACCATCTCGTACGGTGTCATGTATTTAAAGTAAAAGAAAGGCAGCACTGACTGAGACTGAGATAATGAACCCATATTGAATTAGCGTACAACTTTTCAATTTCCCATTAGTTTTAAAATATATAGTTCTGACAAACCCACTGTATGAACACAACCTGCCATCAAACGGAGGATCCATTGCCAGAAAATGGATCCAGAAAGACACCTCCATATGAATGTTGTTGGATGTATAAATACGTAAAGTGTGAGCTACATTTTTCAGGGAGAAATCAATTCATGCAGATTATAGTTAGGATGGTCGTTTGTTGTTTGCACAGAGGTCTAATATGAGTAATTGTTCTCTGAATGATCAGTGCCAGAGTTTGAACAATTTGACACTAGTTTAACTAAACCATTATTAAAATGTTTTTCTATTTAGAAAGATAAATATTCTCTCACCAGCAGCTGGCTGAACATTCTGTTGCCATAGGAACAGAAGGATGAAAAACAACAGAAACATCTGAAGTTTCTGTTGAGTTCTGCTTTGAGTCTGAGGCTCAGCGAACACACAAGCTGTGTCTCAACTCAGGGGGCAGCATCCTTTAGAGGCTGCGTTTAAAGACTGAGAAACTAGGGCTAAAATAAGCGGATCCTTCTCAGACCAACCTATCCCAGGTGTCAATGCGCTTTGGCAAACCAGGTAAAGGTGCCAGCAAGCGACAAGACAAAGAGACGTCACGC
The DNA here is from genome assembly GCF_022539355.2 of Hippoglossus stenolepis. Lineage (NCBI taxonomy): Eukaryota > Metazoa > Chordata > Actinopteri > Pleuronectiformes > Pleuronectidae > Hippoglossus > Hippoglossus stenolepis. The sequence continues at coordinate 23,331,896 of NC_061484.1, forward strand.
TTCAACTCAACCTAATAACTGACGGTAGCCTATATGTTCAAAGACCAAGGGGCATTCAAACGTTCTCTGTGTCCAGCTGCAGCAACAGTAAGTTCGGGACAAGCTGGTAATGTCGGTGGAGGAAATCCTCTATAGACCAAACCATCTCACTTAGGTTGAGGCTTTGAACCTTAGTGAGCCGAGTAAGTTGCATCACAAAGCTACAGTTTTGTTGTGTTCATTGCAAACTAGCAAATAAATGTGGCACATAAAGACAACACTCCAACAGTTAGGTTGACTTGAATAACGTTAACATTTCTGAACCGTGTTTAGCTTTAGCTTTAGGGGCTAATTTAAGTTTTTGCTTCATAGCCAGAGTTAGCATTACAACTGTTTACTAGCGTGAAAAACATTGCGAGTTTAGTTTTATTCCTTATATTTCACTTCTTGTCTGCTGCTGAAGTTATCATGCTAACCAGCTAACCCAGCCCAACCCATCACTTTCTGATAGCGAGTAACTGTAGTGTCCAGTCTGTCCAGATGTTGTAAATGAAAATGGCTAAAGGTATTTGCAAGCGACCTTCACCACCACTCCCTCCCGCCTAGAAACCATGTTCAGCAGCAGGGGAAACCTCGAACCCCTGACTGAGATAATCTTTAGACTTCGATCTTTAGCTTTTGGGAAACAGAGACCATGTCGTTATCTCCTCTTCCACCAGCTTATACTGTAAATGTCACACTTTTATTGATTTATAATACACACACTTAAACAGGAGTGGAACTGCGTGGAACTGAGGTGAGCTGACATTCACTGAGTTTCTTTATGAGCTAAGTGGAGAAGATGAGCTCATGACATTTTCCGATATGAGGTCTGATCCAGGTTATTAAGAGGGGAATAGAGTGACCTCAAAATAAACTGTCCGCTCATCTCTCCGTCTCATCAGCGGTGAGGCAGCTAACACAGGGATGTGACCGTTCATGTGTTGTGTGTTGTGTGTTGCAGAGGTATGTTGCACGGCGGATTAGATTTTGTTTTATAGTTCTGTGGAACTGGCAGCACGTGTGATGGATGTTTTGATTTGATATTCTCTTTATCATTGTTTCTGTGAGCAAATAAAACACTTTCATAAGAAAAATAAACGAATAAAATACTCTCATTTTCACCCACAACAGAAGATAAACCATTATCTGTGTGAATGCAGTTTTGATTCAATAAAACTACCTAAAATAGCAACATGTAACACGTAGGCTTTATTGCACTGAAGCTGATTCAGTTGCACCAAGGTCAAAATGTCACATGCCGCTATACAGCCTCCATTTACCAACTGGAGATATGATGATGAACCAGCCACCACAAGCACTTAATAACCGTGATATTGCTTCAGACCGGCCGATGATTATCTGATGATTGTCTCTGAGTCTGATGGACGGAACATTTTTATAGATGGATTTAAACACGTCCATTAATTTCAATCTCAAGAGCAATAGATGAAATTGAATTGAAATAAATATACAAATGATAAATTAATTGAAGTTTTGCAATTAATGATTGTTTATTTTTTTTAAAGCTTTTATAATTTAATAACATATTTTCACATAGTTAAGAAATATTTTAGCTTCAATCAAGTTTGTATATAGAAATGCACTTTTACCATTTAACGATTCAGAATATATATCATTTAATATATTATATTATTATATTATATTATCATTGATGCATTTATTTGGGGAAATTATTTAAATACAATTAAAGATTATAAAAGATTATTATAATATTATTCATTTTCCCAAGAGGGCACCGCTTTCATTCTGATGTTAGTTATTCACTGGACATGTACCAAAACGTTCTCGAGCCCCCTTTTCAACATTTGAGCTCGTAGATTATGTTTATATCCTCTCAGCCTTCCGCACACATGAATGGCATAAAATAAGAATTTACTGAAACAAATTTTATTGACATAATGGTTCAAATTCTCATGATAAAAAGAGTCATTATGTTTTTGCCGCTTACAGCCGTTCTTTCTGTGGCTCTCGCTGTGAATCCCTGCAGAGACCTGTTAAACTCCAGGTAACCATAGCAGCCTGTGCTCGGTGCTGCAGACGGGTTCACGGTGACTTGAGGAGACGAGAAAGTTTAACTCAGCATACCTTCTGTTTTTTCTCCGGTTCGTTAGTACAGAAAACACTAAAAATACTCAACAACATGTTTTGAAAAAGACATGAAAAGGAACACTTCCCCCTAACTTTTTTATTTCGGTACATGCAACCTTATGCTGTGTTATGTTTTATTCAACCGTCACATTTAACGCTCGTTTCACAGCTTTTTTTTTCTGTCATTCTAATTTCTTGTAATGTGCTAGTCAATAATTAACACTTTGCAGTCACACTTATCTACGTCTTCAATAGTAAAATCATCAATAGTAAAAATCAATTATGCTTTGTTATTTCAGAGTCGATGAGAACTTGGAACAATAAACCAATAATGATCTATTCTGCACAGGTTTTGAGTTTCACTGCTGTTACTGAACACATTGTGCACCATTCCTATAGAAGTCAGTGCTACACAATGAAATACTGTAACCTCTTCTGTCATAATGATAAAGGTTATCAGCGCATCACATATTAATACATCACAGAGCAGCACAAATGATGCGCACATACATGGCATTAACACTAATGAGGCTGACAGCAGATGTGCAGAAACGTATGGGAGAATCTCTCCACCACGTCTATTCAGTCCAGGGTTACATCATGTGAATGCCGCCTGCGGTCCAGAGGAAACCACGCTCAACCTCTTCCTCCGCTCCGAACAGCCTTCCGAGCTTCAGACCCCTCCGACTGGTTACCGCAGTAATTGCAAGTCATAGCTGTTGTCAGGTTTTCCCCAGTGACTTGCTTGTCTGCAATCGGTAAATCCACTATCTCGGTCAATAGGTCACACTTGAGGCCCCCCCCCGTTTCTCCGCTGTCTTCTTGATACTGCCAGTTTTTAAATATTTCCCTTTAGTGGCATATCTGTCTTGATCTGTTCCCTCTCGCGTCCCTGTGCCACTTTCTCCTTCCTCCTCACATTTCCTTCCTCGGCACGTTTCTAAGAGCCGAGCAGAGGATTGCACGGAGCTTACGAGCGTTATCTTGAAACCGTTCTTTGTAACAGGGGGCTTTCTATTTTCTTTGTTGAAATAACTTTTCAAAGGTAAACAAAAGCCGGTGTGGGTAATTGAGGGGCCGGTGCAAAAAAAAAAGGAAAAATCAATGTTAAAGCCAAAGAAAAGGAGGAACAGAGATAGGCTGGTGCTAGAGTACCGGACTTTTTAAGGTTTGTCAATATACTTTCAATGGAGGTATAGGGTGTTGTGTTATATAACCAGTTTTTCTTCTGTAAAACTCTGCCAGTGTTTGTACCTCTTCTTCTCTCACATTCAACATAACCTTGTCCTGACTCTCCCACTTGTTCACACAGCGCCGGTCCACACCACGAAAAACAATGGTTCCATTATTTGGAGATGGTTTTGATTTATAAATGTATTATTGATCTTTGCACAACTGCATGTTTTTTCAAGCAGGGGATGAAAACCTGTATTTGCACTTTTAATCCGAGCTTCAAACTCTGAGTGGTATCCTACATCAAATGTGTGGGAGTATTCGTAACCTTTAACATACACAAACGCTAGAGGAGAGAAAAACTGAGCATCATGTGTCTCCTGTAAAAAGTAAAACTTGAGAACTTAAGGTGAAATTTACCTGTAAATTTTCATTCTACTCAGATCAAGACTTTAATGTAAGTAGCAGTAGAATCAATTCCTGATCAAAGCCGGGGGGGAAATTAGCACCCAGTATTTCATTTAGTTTATTTTTTCAAACTGTGGCTTGTGAGTGACACGTTGAGTCAAAGTCTGTCGGGTTAAAGGAGGAGATTGAGTGCAGTTATAGCAGAGACGATCGCCTTGAATAGCTTCTTCTCAAAGTAGGTCACAAAATCCTCAGGAGGAAGGGAGAGAACTGGGAAGCAGGTGGAGCGAGATGAAGGAATATAAACACAGAATGTTGTCTTGTGTTTCAAAGCAGAAGATTGGATTTAGAAAAAGCTTGTTGGTTTAGCAGCTGATGGATAAGAAGATGGCGGAGACCAGAGGGGTCATGGGGAAGATTCGTTTGCGACTGTTTCCCTCAATTACCTAGAACTTTGTGCTGTTAGATTGCAAGCATCTAGTTAAAGGAAAAGTCAGGCAGTTTAAGAAGATATACTTGTTTGTCGACAGTTTCTCACTCAGTCACTCACTTCATTTGAAGAGATCGGTTCTGTAAACCCAGTCGATACAGAGATAGGTCCAGGACATGACAAGCCGGGCCAGCTGTTTTATTTAAGACAAACCAAATACCATTTACAACCCAAACACTATGTAGTTTATCTAGTTTTTACTTGCTTTGATGGATGGCTTTCATGATCAGCACCTCATTTACCCGCATTTTCAATACAATATCTATAGCACGCTGCCGTCTCAACCTGGATTCATAGCATCAAATAATGAATGAAACCAAGCGTAATGGGGAAATTTGCATTTGAACAAACAAAAAAAAATAATAATCTGACGTGTATTTTGATAATTCAACTTTGGTCCATGTCCCATTCGCTAATATGGATGTTGTATGGTTTATGAACTATGCTGCAGCCACCAACCAGGGGGCGATCAAGATGCTTTGACTTCACTTTTTGGGAGCTGTCATGTCGTCTATCTTAATATGCAGTGAATAGTTTGAGCCATGTCCCATCAACTAACATGGAGCAGGCAGACTTTATGACCTGTACCGCAGCTAGCCACCAGGTGTCGAGCCACAATGCCAACCATCCTTATAGACATAGAGCATTTGAAACTCTTTGAAACTCATCAGTGGCGACCTGTTCACCTCACGCCCGCAGAAGTTTAGGGGAACGACCGGCTGCAAATCCCCGAGCCGGGCATCCTTTGTGAGAAAAACCTGATCATTCTTTGAACTGCACTGATGTCATTTTCCATCGAGAGACCTGATTTCGATGTGAAAACAACTGGGAGAGGAAGTGGTTCCCACGCCCCAGCCTTTTAATCGCTAATCCTCGCCAGACAGCTCTGGACAGCGGGAGTGTGTGTGGGCTATCGTGTGGAAAGTGTATATATGTGCGTGTGTCTGTAGGAGGAGGATGGTCCACAGAAATCTAACATAGATTATGTTTCCTCAATCAAGTGATGAGGGGGCTTAACCACTGATGGCTCTTCATCTAATTTAGGTTTGCTTCATTTCAGGCCTCCACTGAACCGCTAAGTATATAAATAAATCGATGGAAATGAGCTCTGCCTGTAATAATCTCTCGGAGATGCAAATGCCATGTGGCTCTAAGTAGACGATTTCAAATAGTTCAATTGAATATTACTGAAATGTTCGAAAAGTTAATTATCCAGCAGATAAAAATAGAGACGAGTCAACAGATGGAAACCATAGATCGTATATAGAGATGGACGACATGGCGGCTCCCAGAAGTGAAGTCACAGCGTCTCAATCAACCCCCAGGTGGCTGGATATACAGCAGTATAGGTCATAAACCCTGCCTCCTCCATGTTAGTGGACGGGACATGTGGCAGATCTAAAAAGTCAAAATGTACCTGGAATAATTTCTCTTATTTCTGTCGTTTAGGTTATTATCATCAGTGCGATTTCTGCGCTAAAATGGGGCGAAATATCATAAACTAGCTTTCTGATCCGCCGCTCCGTCCTCGCAGTGCTAACACATAAACTCTGGGTCCAAATGATGTCATCGGCGCAAGATGGCAGTTTTCATATCTGTGGATATTTGTGGATAGTGGGAGGAAGCTGGGAGGTGTCATCCATCTATATATACAGTGTTATGAGGCGAAATGAACTGGCTCGCTATTATTGATTGCTAGTCCAAGTCCTCGACGTTAGCTTCTTCTTAAATTTAATTGAGTCCCTGCCGTGTATGCAGTTTACTGGTATCGCATGTCTCACTTACCAAGGTATTAGCAGGTTATCGGACTTTTTCAGCCAAACTTGCAACATCGTCCACCAGCGTTTCTATTAACTGCGCACACACATTTTAAGCAGACAAAAAAAAGAGATATTTTTATTTTTATGAGAATATTTTTCTTTTCATGATTTGTCTGTTCTGATCCAGATGTGCCCTGTGGCATTTTTAAAAGCCACAAGGATGATATGGAGTTCATGTACAACAGCCCGGACACCTCTGCTCTTATCATATCTTTTTATGCTTTTTATTATATCTGGTGGATTAGAGGCAGTAAGTCCAGGACAGTCAGTGCATTTATATTTATGAAAAAAAACATCCTTGTGTATCCTTCCAGGCGAATTACTGTTTCCAGCAAATATACCAATATCAGGTCAAAGATACAGATCAATTTACATAAGTTAAGCACACGCTGCTCACTGTAGTTTTCACAGTTAACCTCCTGCTGTGATGAGCATGGCTTGGAAAGTTCTTCCGAAATTAAATCAAAAGGGAAAAGAAACAAAAGAAGAAAAATGGACGTGAGTTGCTGATTATGCCTCAAAGTAAATGAAGTGTTGAAGCTGCAAATGGAACTTTGCAAAGATGGTGTTCAGATGGATTTACTTCCACTTTAGGTCGAATTGAAATAAACAGATTCTCACACAGTGAGTTTAATAATGCATGTGCACGGTTTCTGTTCTTGTACAAGTCTTTCAAGTGCAATGCTCCACATTAACATTTTATATTGTTGCTGTGAGAGCTATCTGATCTAATGGGGAGAGAGTAGTGATGGATCTCCACTGGGTTAAGGCCACTGGATTAGCAAATGTAACGAGGATCAGTTTGTCCAAAAAAACGCAAACTAAAGCAGCGAGAAGTTAATGGTGAGAAGTCACAACACACAATATTATTCATGTGTATTGATCGTGAGTGTAATGGTAGTTACCCAATTTCCCTTGGGATCAATCCTAAATTTCCTGTGATCAATAAAGTATCTATCTGTCTATCTATCTATCCATCTAAAGTTAATGTTTGAGTAACTGTCCAGGAAATGAATGTACTCCAGTGTAATGTAATGAGTAAAGTTATTAAGACACGACTAGGATAGACTCGGTCATTACCCCCAGCTTATTTCTCCCTCGGCAGAATGTGTGTGGATACTAGTGATGTGCAATATCACAGTAAAACCAAGGGTACAGAGATACTTTGTGCAAAAGCTTCATGTGATTAGAGAATGGAAAAGTAGGTTATTTCAAAGTATAGCTGCGTAATGACACTAAGATACAGACTTCTCTCTCTTATTCTCTAAAGCCCCTACAAGGAGTTTTTAACTGCTTATGAAACGGTCTCATTTTAATATTGCTGCCTCTTTATGACCTACAACAGCAAATGAGACAATCAGGGAGAAAGTTGGATTTTTATATAAACTGTTCTCAATAGTCTGTGGTCGGGACGGATTACCCGCAGGGTCAGAGCAACACTTTACGATGGTCAGGCTGGAAAAGCCCGTGTTTAGGCTGAGGGAGAGGAAACAGAAGCAGGGGAAGCCGACCTTAAGCCCCTATGCATTGAGTGACTTGGTATTGCCTCAGGTGGGATGTTCCATTTGCCCAAAACAAGAGGAGGTAGGAAGTATGGATTTCTGGTACCTGTATAAAAGTATTTAATACTCAATGGTTCTGCTAAATCAGTTCTAATATTGTTAGAAGATTGTTTTTACTGACAAATGGCTTCATATTTTATGTATCTTTATTTTTATACGAATCTGTTTTGATCTTTGAAGCGTGTAAATATCGATCTTTTAATTTGAGGATATTAACGTATGAGACTCGATCCTATAGAACATGTGGTAATGGTATAAAGAAGCAATAACCACGCGTGTGATGGATACAGGGTATTTTATTAACTGCATCGGGCTTGGGTCGGGCTGAAAGCTTGTTGGGATCCGGTCAGGCTTGGTTAGTTTTCTCTTGGGCTCGAATGTGGCCGGGGGTGCACTCTACTGCGGACCCACTGTTGTTAATGGGGTCTTACCCCAGATATTAGGCTCAGGTTGTGCATCAGCCACAGACTTTGCCTGACAATGCTTTCAGTCCACCAAATGTAGCTTTATTAAATATAATCTAACATAGAATATTAAATATAATAAAATCTCTGGCTGGCAAGTGACTATTAATTAAAGGGGACATAGCATGCAAATTCCACTTTGTTAGTGCTTCTACAGGTTAATGTGGGTATCTGGCATGTCTACCAACCCAAAAACTCTGGGGAAAAAACACTCGCGCGTTTTGTTATAGTTCCTCTAAGTCAGAAACGTCATGCTTGAGTGACTCGATTGCGCTTCCTGGGTATTGTGTCGTAACAATACACTGGAAGTCTCCTACATGGTCTTGGCCCACCCCCACCACCCCCCGCCCCCCCACACTCGTTACTTCCGGTTTACACCGGAGGCTGCGAGGCAGCGCAGCGCCGCTCCCAAGCACGCAGCCGGGCTGTTCACACGGGACGAGCATTTCTCCGCTGGTCAGCCCGCGATTCACTCACATGTGGCATTTGTCTGGATCGCTGGGACTGGGAGGCGCAGCAGCTGCTCGGGAGCGACCGCTCGCTCTCCCGTGCGTGAGCTGGAATTTGTGTCAGCGCCACACAGCCAGCAGTGTGGAAGACTTCCGCAGTGTTCAGCGCTACTGTAACCCCGAACCCCGACATTCAACGGGTACAACAACAAGCGGAGAAAGCAGAATCGCGGGCTGACCTTATATATACAGTCTATGGGGCTGACCAGCGGAGAAATGCTCGTCCCGTGTGAACAGCCAGGCGGCTGCGCGCTTGAGAACGGCGCTGCGCTGCTCCGCAGCGGTCTCCCACACTGCCAGCTGTGTGGAAGACTTCCGCAGTGTTCAGCTCTACTGTACGCCGGGTTACAGTAGTTACGCTGGTTACAGTAGTTCCGCCGGGTACAGTAGTTACGCCGAGTTACAGTAGTTACGCTGGTACACTGACGCGAAGCGCAGCTGCGAGGCAGCGCAGCGCCGTTCTCCAGCACGCAGCCGCCTGGCTGTTCACACGGGACGAGCATTTCTCCGCTGGTCAGCCCCATAGACTGTATATATAAGGTCAGCCCGCGATTCTGCTTTCTCCGCTTGTTGTTGTACCCGTTGAATGTCGGGGTTCGGGGGTAAATGATGGTCTTCATAGCCCCCCACCCCTCTTTCTCTCTCTGTCTGTCTGCTTGTGTGCTTGTAGTGGATGGGCAGAGGGGGACATTTAATTATGTGATTGGGAAAATTAAAACTCCAGGACAACAAGGGGAATACAAAGTATGGGATGCATATTTGATAATTTATATCATATAAAATATGTAATTTATATCGTTTAAAATCATGGGGGGAGAGGGGGGAGGGGGGAGCTGGCTCATTAGCATTTAAAGGAACAGGCACTCAAAACAGGTCACTCTGTGGAGGGCTGTTTTATACAGGGTAAAAAGGGTGCTGTTTTAAATGATCCTTGTGGTATTTTGACCAAAGTATGTTACAGACATTTCATTAAGACCCCAAGGAACCATATCAACTTGTGGTAAAATGGGCATGCTATGTCCCCTTTAAGAAAAACCTTGATTTTATAGCCTTGTGCTGCGACATGGGTCTGGAACCTCTCAGTTTATTACTTTCCTTTTATTACCTTACTTTCCAAGGGGCGTGATTCGTCAACCAATCAGAGCAACTAAATGTGTGACGACCACAGTGTGATAGGAAGATAGTTAAACACTGTTTCGAGTTAATTGAACAGATCTAGCCACACCTACAGCAGCCGTCTTGGTTGTTGATGAAAATGCTTCCCCTACATTATTGAAATCAATTATTTATCTTTTTGTTTTTGCTTTTTATTATCTTAAATGTAATTTTAATATCTTCTTCTAGTTTCATATTAAATCTTTTAATTTTTCTATACTTCCATAAAGCACCTTGAATCCCTCGTGTTTTATTGCTCAGCCTTGTAATTTTATTATCTTTAGTGTTTTATTTCTTATGTGTTTCCAGGCCTTTGTAGAGCACTTGATTTGCCTTTTATGTATTAAAAACATCTACAAAAAAACTGCCAGAGTAGGTGACTGAGACAGAGAGAAACCAGAGTTGAAGGCTACAAAATTAAGATGTAGTTACAAGCTGCAGAGGAGACCAAACAATGTGAGCGTGGAAACTCTCCTGTATGAGTATGTGCTCCTGAGCCAGGAAGCACATTTGATGGAAGTTTATTAAAAGAAATGACCCCGAGTTCTTCCAGCCTCGTACTTCAAATGTCACTTTATGATAATCGGGGTCAAAGATAAAACAAGAGACAGAGGTCAGGAGGCAGCGTGGACACTGGCACGGCAGGGAGAAGATTCTGGGTCAGACAGCTGAGGAGGATTAACCGGATAACCCTAAAGAACCTGTAACGAAGTTAAGAGGGCAGGACGGTGGAAAGCTGCTGGCTTATGTGTATTTTTACGAGTGTTAAAAAAAATATACCGAGATGAACCGTGATCAAATCTCCCCTTTTGTCCCAGGAGAGGAAGCTGGATTTCCATGCATGCCGAGCGTATTTTTAGTATTCCACTTACGCCAAGGTCGAGCAGGTGAGGTCCCACATTCATACAGTCACACCTGTGGCGGTGTCAGTCAAGCCCATGTGAACAGGACCAGTGGGATTAACAGGGAGAAGGGGCACGACTGAGCCTTTCTATGCCTAATGGCCTGATAAATAATTAATCCCCGGTCTAATGAGGAAATGGTCAAAAACTAATGAGATTTCCACCAACCGCTTTCTAATGAGCCTATTACTAATTCCACTCACTCTGTGTCTCTGCCACACAAATGATAACATCAGCATATGTCGTGTTCTTTGAAGCTAACACTTGAATATTAAACTTTTTGTCATGCACACACTGGTCCCTGCTAACCGCTGTTGAGGGAGAGAAAGTGATGATGGACGACACATCTCCACTTCCTGTAACTATCCACAAATGAAGCCCAAATATCCTGGATACGAACGCTGCCATCTTGCTTATTTGGAGCCAGAGTTTGTGCCAGATGGAGCAGTGGTATCGATATAATCGGTAACATTTTACGTGTTCTTCATTGGGTCGCGCAACAAATGGCATGAAAACATAATCTCCTTGACTGAGGTAATAAATCTTGACGTGACATTGTCTTGTCAACTGCTCTTTCAGGGGTCAAGACTGAACTTTAAACTAAAACATCTATTTTCATCTATTTACATATGTTTTAGATGCTGTTAGATCTATAGATGTACCATTTAACAGTAGATAATATAAGGTGTGTCATCAGCTAAACTAAAGATTTTTAATGGGATCAAGGAAACCCTGCAATCTTGCAATCTACACCCAAAGACCCAGACCCTTTCCACACCCTCCCACATAGTTCCGTATTAAACCGCCCAGTAGTTTGTGTGTAATCTTACTTACTAAACAAACAATCCAATAAACAAGAATGTAACTCAGTAGAGTGCAAACCTCCCCCAAGGCCCAACACTTCCCTTAGTTTCGATCAAGCTGCATTAAGTTTTCATTAAGGTACACAAATTATTCTCTGGAAACATCACAATGTAAAAGAAAGTTTATAAAAAGAGTTTTGTGGTAATCCCTCCAGCAGTTCAGACGACATCTTGCTTTCAAACACACACACAAATGGACAGAGGTGGAAATATAACCTCCGTTGCAAAGTAAATAAGCAAGTCTTGTGCAAAATATCCGGCTGTATCCATGGGGACCACCGTTTCTTACTCACAGCAGATTCGCAAGTCTGTCCCAAAGTTGAGCTTTTTCACGCCCTCGCCCTTTGCCCTCCACATCGCCCTTCACAGGCTGACTTCACACAGAATAACACTCGTCAGTGGAGCGTTGGAATCTGTGTTGTGCGAGTGCTTACACCAGAGCACAGGTGCGTGACATCATGTTTAGACAGCTGGAAGTCAACCAGCGGCGTTAGCATTTAGAGCCTCAGGCTCACATGATGATCTGATGACCTCATACATCACGGTATGCACACGGACCAAAACATATCATTTATATAATGACCACCTGTCAGCGCACTTTGATCTTTCACGTGGACATGAGAGATTGAGAGCCGCGGCTTATTTGAGTTATTAATTCTTGTTGACACTCAAATATGTATTGTTCAACCTGACACCGAGTGAATATGTCACGATGAGGGTGATTTTAAATTACAACCAGTCTCCCTCTCTCCGCTGCTTGAGTGCAGTGATCCATCATCTTGTCGGTCCAGCAGAGTCCTGCTAGTCTCCACGTTACTTTGCTGAGATGAGAATTATTTGGTGAGATGCTCTGTGCTTAGTGTGTTTTATTTCTACCGTGTTGCAGGAGCAGAAACGTTTTTTTTTAAAAGTCACTGCTTGAAAAAAAGTTTAAAAAAAAACAGATCATGAGAATAGCTGCCAGTTTTTAAAAAACAAAAACATCAGAGCACAAACAAGTTAACTAAAATAATGAATGCAGCACTTCACACAGAGAAGAACAATCCATCCAAGGCTCCAGCTCGAGGTCGGCTCTCGACCAAAGCCCTGCAGAATTCTAGTGAAACTTGAATATGAAATGCCCATATTTGTCCACAAAAGTTTTATATTGTGTTTCCTGGAAGTTTGCCTTTCGCACAACTCTCGTCCTTTTTCCACACACAGTGCAGTCAAACAAAATGGGCTTTGTTTAAGCCTCATTTCGCCAAGTCACACATTTAAATTCCCCTCATTTAAGTCGGTGCACAATAGTTTGATCTGCATCTTTTCAAAAGGAAACACTCGCTGTCAGCTCTCCTCGGCTGTTAAAACACTACAGAGGTTCAGGTTCAGCACTTTAAGTTTCTGCATGACAACACAGAGAGCATCTGCACACAACCTCATTTGGCAATAGATTTAAAAACATGGCACACCCCATGTGGGTGACTTGTTATCATGCACACATTTTTCTCGGGTTCATAGTTTATTGAATTAAACTTTCTGACTGAGCGATTCGCTGCTGGGAAAAAGCATCTCCACTTCACCCACTGCATCTGGCATGGCCTCCCTGCTACACATTAGTCAGCACTTTAATTAGTAAGAGCTGAAGTGCAGATAATTGGATACTGCATTTTGTGTACAAAGGAGCCATTACTTGTATTAATGCAAATTACGTGATAGCAGTGACTAGAGTGATTTGGTTTAAACTGGCTGAGACCTATAATGAAAAAAAGCTTGGCAGTGATTATTACCTAACACTTTATATAAAAGGTGGTGGGAAGTGTGTGTCTGTGTGATTTAGATTTGTGTTAATCAGTCATTAAAAATTCATTTGAACATATTATAGGGACTTGTTTTCTTTATGGGGACAAACAGCAAGTCCCCTTAACCTCAATCATTACAGTTCAGGTTGGAGACTGACTTTAAAGTAAGGGTAGGGTTAAGTTAGGTGGTTAGTAATGGTGGTTAAGGTTAGAGTAAGTTGTGTGTGTGTGTGTGTTGTCTTTGTATTGCTAATGTTTGGGGAACCTTAAATTAAAGTCACATTCAGGGACTTGTATTTCGTATGGGGTCTAAGGAACAACAAAATTCATGAGGCAAGTTGTAAAACACAAAGAAACCCTGAATATACAAATGGAGAAAGACTCTGTCAACAGTTTTGATTTAGACAGTTCATGGAGTCGGAGGACGCAGCGATAGAACTTGGTTTAATCTGTAAAGTGACATCTTAACTGTACCTTCTGCACACGGTGGCTGCAGGATACATGAGGACGTAAATTATATTCTGGTGCAGTGCATAAAAGCAGGTCTGGGCAGGTCATATCTGAGGTGGTGAAGAACACAACAGAGTCCACGCAGCACGGCAGCAGACCGCATGGACGAGGTAGAGACCCAGCAGGTGCACGGTGAGTGTGTGTGATTGGCGGATTGCAGTCAATTACAGTATGTTGCTCATTAGTCGATTTACTACACTACTTTCACAGTCACACGCTGATTAATCTGTAATTACAGTTTTCTACTTGCAACAAGATTATTTAGTTTATTGAAGCAGGAAAACACAATTATCCTCATAACCATATCTAATATAAGAACCGAGCAGATAAAGCAATGAAAAAGTCCTCTCGTGAACATCTGTGTTTCTGTTTACATTACACAAATATTAACTCTACCGCTGAATGTCAGAGAGGAAATAATGTGTTTTGAGTCTTTTACAAAGATGCAAAAACTGAACAATCATGGAAATTCTGTTGTTTACATGACAATAAAAAGAAACTGACATGCTCAGGAAATAACCTCTCCAAATGAAAAAGTCATGAGAGGTGAGAAAAAAAAAAGAAGAAGGAAAATATGAAAGAATAAGCAGCCTCCGATGTGTTTAACAAACCATAGAATTACATCAGACGCTCTTGGTGTGACCGTGCTTTGGCACCTGAACGCCAAACGAAAATACATGTGGTGTTCTGCCACAAGACCAACGAACCCACTCCACAAACACAAGGCTGCTAGAACCGGATCAACAACCTGTCTGAATGTTCAATGCCAAGTATTTTTGATTGTTATTTTCCACATATCAACACATGCCACTGAGGTTAAAGTAACAGATCAACATTACGTTAGTCCTCTTGGTCCGTTGAGGAGCATAAGGCATCAATGAGCTACCTCCACCTGGGCCTGTGCCGGGCTACGTGTCAGACCCATCTGTCCCAGCTTGGCCGTCATATTTTGCTGCCATGTTTTTTTGGGCCGACTTGTTTGTGTTTTCCAGGTGGCGTGCATGTTATGCGGGTGCTGACCTCTTGCACCACAATATGGCTCTTAGTCTTCTTTTAAAGTTCTTGATTTCAGATCTCATGCGACGTATGAGGAATTGTGCTTATTTGCAGGTGGCACGGTGATGCAGGGGTTTGCACTGTTGACTCACACCAAGAAGGTTCTGGGTTCGACCCCAACGGGCCTTTCTGTGTGGAGTTTGCATGTTCTCCAGGTGCTCTGGATTCCTCCCAAAGCCCAAAGACATTGGAAATGATAATCAGGTTGGGTCATGTTGTCTGGACTATAAACTTTATACATAGTGTGTGTCTGTAATCCGGGAAACTGAATGTCTGTCGGATTTGGGTCGAGGTTGGTTAGTTTTTTTCTGGGATGGATGGGTTCGGACAGGTAATTGCAGCCCGAGCCACATTCCAACTTAGATTAGTTGGAGACTCTAAATTGCCGAATGCGAGTCTGAATAGTTTTTTTTTTGTCTTTTGCATGTCAGCCCTCCCATAGTGCTGGCAGGTTGTCCAGGGTGTCCCCCTCCTCCAACCCAGTTTCAGCTGCAGTTTGTTCAGCCCCGTGCAGCCATCGAAGGACAAGCAGTTTATAAAATGGATGAATAGACACTGGCTCGTTTTCGAGATGGATGAGAAGATTGACACTTGGCAAATAAACACACTCAGTTCATTTATCTTTGCACAAAGCCTGGAAATGGCTTGTCTGGCTCAGTCCAGACAGTTGAATATTCCACCTGCCAGTATCTCTGAGGCTCTCTACTTAACACGTTATATATTGTTTGTCGAATTCATTGCAAAAAGCAAAAGGTAGCACATCAGTCTTATTGCCAGGAACAGTTGTCAGGTAACCAATGAGACATAACTGGTCCTGGCCAAGAAATAGTCAGACACGAACTGTAAATCAAATGAAATGACAATTAGGATTAAGCCAACCTGGCATATCCTTTTTCCAGGCTTCATTCTCAAACTAAAATATCTGGCAGCCTTGCAGCACCTTCAAACTCTCAGCAACAAAATAAATTAACACATTTTCCACAATACCAGGCTATTAATTTAAGGTTATGGAGCTAAAGGTACAAACAAATAAAAAGTACATTTTATGTATAACCAGATTAGAACACTCTCATATTGTGTGTGAAATAGTGCACAAAAAATTACGCCTTTTTCTTTATTAAGATCTATGCAGGCATTTCCAATTGGTGCCACCAATCTGAATTCCTGGGAAATTGCTGAAGATGTTGAAAAATCTAATTTGTTCATTTGTACAGTAGGTTTTGCATAATCGTGCTGAAAAACCAACAAACCAACAAACAAATGGATGGGGGTGAAACCTGCTTGGTGAAGGTCATGATAAACATGATGTATTTTTATCTGCAGCCACTTGGGAAATCACAGTTAAAGCAAACAGTGGCAGAACAGCAATATAAAGGAGAAACACAAATTCACACTCATAGATCCGTCTCGACACTCACACACTCGTATCATCTAGAGGTCTCAAGTGTTGGTTTGTTGGATACAATTTTCCATCTACTGGCGTCACAGTTGGACGCTCAACTCTTTGACAGTTGGACGTTCTACTCCTCCTTCCACCAACCGGACCTCTACACCATCACTTTCCGCCCCGCTGCATGAAGGTACTTCCTGCACTGGCACTGGCTGCTGGCACTGGACACAAACTGTGTGCTGCTGAATCATCCAATACGAACGTATAATTCCTGGGGATATTTGGCTCGCTTCACTGTCATACAACACTATCATCCTCTCTGTGTCCAGTTTGCATCCATGGACAAACACCCAGGGTATTTGACGCGGTGCACAGGGTTGTAAAGACATTTGGTCATGTTTACGTGTGTGTGTGGTTAAATTCATCCTCCGTTGACGTCAGTGGATCCTGTTATTTTATTCTGTCGGCAGTATGAAGGGACAAGGAGTAGTTCCACTTTCCGTTTCAATTTCAACGCAATCAACTGACCATGTTTCCAAGTATCCTTTCCTATAGTATAACAGCTGCAGCAGTTACTTCAAACTTCCAATTTGTATCGCTGATGACTCGAGGAAGTGCAGCACCGTCTGTGAAGTTTTGTAAAAAGCCGTTTTTCAGACAAGACCTGCGGGTAAAATCCAGACAATTGGGGCATCGTTACCTCACAATGGTGCTGAAGTATCGGCCAGACCCACTGAGTTCACTGACCTCAGGAATCAGGAGCTTGGGAACTTTGGACTTTGCAGATCTTTTACATCACGAGAAACTCATATAACGTGCTAGAGGTAAGAAAAACTGAAAAAGCATAATGTGTCCCCTTTAACAAAACTCATCCAGTAAACAGCACGTTTTTTCCGTGAATGGATGACTTATACATTTCACACCGAAACCAGCAGCTTTAATCTTTAAGATGCAGTGTGCTTATGAACGCCTTCTCATCCAAAACTCACCCTCGATAGTGCCAGTCACCTCCTCCATCATTTTTATCCTTTGTCGAGCTGTACCCACTGTGACATCTCGTCCCCGCCTATTTATGGGCGTTAGAAGGGAATGTCAACTTACTGCTGTACTCTGCTTTTAGTGTTACATATATCAAAGAAGAGTTTATGTTCAAGGCTTTTTATTCCTATGCTGTAAATGTGTGTGTGTGTGTGTTAGGATTGAAAAATGGAACAATTTCAACACCACAACATTAAATCAATGATATGCCCCACAAGCATATCATTAGGCAGGTGTCTGACTACTTTGGAAAATCTAACTGGGAGTTCTCAGCCTGAGTAAATGATTAATGACTAAAAGTCTGAGGTGATGCCTCGTCGTAATGCCTAGATGACGCTGTCCCGGTCCCGTTGATGGGTGGATTTTTAAAGGACTTGACTCGTGCCACATCACTTCTGCAGCTTCCCAGAAGGGACCACGCAGTCATGTACCTGCACTGGCCTGAGAAATCACCCGTGCTGTTAAATCACCCTCTCGACAGCTCGGACCGCAATCATTTCACACCTCGGTGTAAAAGCATTAATCATGTTAGAGCTGAGGCTGAAGATTTCTGAAAATAAGATGGTGGCTTTTTACGATTTGAGCTGACCGCGTGCCTCTCATCATGATCACATTTAAAGATGGCTATAGCCCTTATATGAGAATCATTTGGCATTTTCTATCATTGGTGTTCTGTATGCTTCAGTTATCCTCTTTCATAAACGCATACCTCCACCAAAGAGTTTATATTTTCACCCTGTTCATTTGTTTGTTGGTGATTTCCCAGAGAATAATTCATAGATCTTGATCAAACTTGTCAAGGGGACTGATATCTATGAGTGTGTGCAATTTACTGTAGATCCAAATATAAATCCAGATCTAGTGTGGTTCCATAAGGCGACTTAGCATAGGTGTGTACTCTGCTGAGTGCAGTTGTACTTTGTTGGTTGGCTTTTGGAAAAACTACTGAGTGTATTTACACAAAACTTGGTGGAAGGATGGCATAAGGGCCAGGAGAGAAGCCATTCAATTTTTACATAGGCGGATCCAGGCATTCTTTGCCATTATCAGCAAATCCCCAGGGAATAATTCATGGATCATGATGAAAAAGAATCAGGGATATTTAGGGAACTGGTATTGCTGCAGCTTGATTGAATTTAACGGGGCTGTTGGACCTTGGCAGAGGTTCATAGAGTTTGACGATTTATGTGAGCATACGTATGAGCAGTGGGGGATTAGAATATGCTGCAGGATTTGAACTACCAGCTTTTAACAGCTGCCTTCCCAGTTTACAGGACTAACGGGCTTCATTTCGACTGAAGTTTTCCTTTAATGGCTACGTTTCATGCATCTGGAGCAAGTTTACTCTTATCTATCATCCAACAGCTTTTAGTCACGCAAGAAATAAAGATAACAACTCAATTTATCGATAATATCATTACCTAATATTTTCCTTTTATTCTTCACACATTCGAGATCCTGTGCCACGTACGATTGAACATGATGATGATGTCTTACCTTCAAGTGTGGAGACAGCTCGGCTGAAAATTAAGGCTGGCAGTGTTTTTTATGTTTGCCATTAGTGTGCATTTCAGCTCCTCCTTTGCTGTGAAGCACTTTGTAAAGTTTTATAACGATTGAGAGTCTACTGCTGGAAATGCATAAAGGCCTATAAATAAGCAGCCTTGTGTAATAGTTGCTGGTAATGAAAGGCACTTTGGCCACTTTATTGAGAACCTCACCACTGTGGTAAAATTGGCAAATTGCACATCTACGTGGCTTTTTTATGGCATTTAATTTGGGTCCAATAACATTAAAACATGCAGTTGATGAATTGAGCAACAGAATTGAGTTGTTCAGTGCAAGATGCAATTCTTTTTCCTAGAATAAATATACTTAAAAAACTGCTTCATTTAGGAGGCTTTCACACCTTAGTCCAAACCATATTAAGAGCGGTGAAAGTGGCCTCAGACCAAACTTTTCTCCAACCAAAAGCGTTTCAGTCTCAGTCCGGGTCAAGGAATGAATAATGGGGGGTTAGTTCAGACGTTCGGCATTCGGACCAATTGCAGGATATACAACTTTCTTTCTATGCACGTTACCCAAAAATGTTAGTGAATACAATCGCCGAATTGACAACCTGATGCACGTCCGTCTACAAACCAATCACTGTCAAGTAGAGGTAGAAGCAGCCAACAGAGGTGATGAAGACTGGACGTATGCATGTTATACAATAGTCTTTAGTATATGCTCCCTAAATTGCAACGTAAAAACTGAAACTAGCCAATCATATGTGACAAAGACATGAACCTTGGTTGGAACTTTCAGGAAAAAAGATTTTTAAGAGATTTTGATGTATTGTCTTTCAAGTAAGCACAACTTCTCCACATTAGTCTTACGTGTGTAAAAGCCACATGAGATTTTGCAACAGTCATCCAATAAATGTTGAAAACTAGACGGTATTTCTTTACAAGTGTCCCTGGCAGCTTGGAAAACTATAGCTCGATCACGCTTTGATCCACTGAGATAAAAGCTCTTGGAAGACCTTGGAGTCCAGCACACCAGGGCACAAAACTGAAGCCAAGTTTCTTTCTGTCCTGGGCTTCACTCTGGCCCACTGTATGCACATGCATGCCCACACACACACACACACACACACACACACACACACACACACAGTCACACACACTCGAACACAAGGGCATCCCGTCAGAAGTAGATCCATACCGAGTCCCGTGCCAGAGCCCTGGAGCAATGAGATATCTTGTGCCCAGAATTTGTTTGAATATATTAGCAAGTTTATTTGGCTCAGCTGAATGTGAAACACAACAATTGCAAATTATTCATTAATGTGATAAATTGTGTGGCTCTATCTTCAACAGAAAAAATAAATGATGGAAACAATGCCCAATTCTGCAGAGAGAGATGAGCTCAACATATTGTCCTGTGGGTGAATGCATTGGAACTGCAGGTATTCTTCTTATACACTGATATTACCCTGTTGTATGTGAGATTTACGCACAGGATGCAAAACGCTCATTGTCAGCATTGGCCAATCACGGTCTTGCACACGTGACCACTATTGACACGCTTACCTTACAGTTTCCTGTCCCTGCAGGTTGCCCTTGTATAGATCCTCATGCTTAAATAACAGCTAGCATGCTCTGGTCGCATGCAATGTTTCCCTGACAGAGCCATTGCTCTGCTGATTCATAGCATCTCTGACTTTGGGAAGGATAAGTGGGTGTTACGACTGTGACAGCGTGAAGTGAAATATGGACCAGGGGGTGATGGGGAGGTAATTCAGGGGCTACATTACATGTGAAGTACAGACGTTTGCTGACTGTGATGGACAGGACGAGTGAGCAGCTGTAATATGATCACGAGTTGACCTTGACTTACAGGAGGTATGACATGTCAGAGCGTGTAGCCGTCTCTTTGCCTCGGCTCAGCGAACAGGGGCCAAAGCCAAGGTTCCATTTGTTTTGGCCTTAAATTGTACAGTTCAGTTAGACGGACTGAAACACTCTTCAACAGGCAATAGAAGTGGAGACAGTACTAAATTTATCTTGCTCCAAATCACATGTGGAAGTGCCCTTGAGGAACCTCCTGTGGTGATGATGGAAAGATTGTTTGACTCCGGGGCACTTTCCTTCTGTGATATGTGCAGGTATGAGTACGAGTTGTATTTACTCTCAAGGTGGAGCTGAAAGAGTGAAACTGTAACTGAACTGAACAAGTTGATTGACTCTGCCACGGAGGTCGTTTTCACCTCTGTCCGTTGGTTTGTTCGTCAGCAGAGTAACGCAAAAACTACTGAAAGGATTCCCATGAAACTTTGTGGACAGATGGGACATTTGTCAAGACAAAACCCCCATTCAATTTGAACTGGATCCGGTCTTTTATTCTGTAATATTATGGGATAGGGCAATTTTTATGATATTTTCACGGATTTCCCAGGGAAATAATTAATGGATCTTGATGAATAAATCATGCAGAGGACTATGAGTCTATGAGTGTGTGAGATTTGGTGCAGTTGAATTTCAGGGGATTATTGGGCCTAAGAGGAGGTGTGAGCTCTGCTGAGTGCCATTCCAGGGTTTTACTGTATTTTACCATTCTGAGACAATTGGCATAGGCTGCCTCTCTTTGGGGCGGCTGTGGCTCAGGAGGAAACCGGACCAGAAGGTTGGTGGTTTGATCCCTGTCTCCACAATTCCGAATGCCAAAGTGTCCTTGGGCAATATACTGAACTCCAAATGGTCCCTGATGGCTTTTCTGGCAGTGTATGAGTGATGTGTGATAGAGAAAGACATAGATGCGCTGTATGAATGGGTAAATGGCTTTGAGTTGTCATAAAGAAAAGCTGCCATATAAATACAGAGCATTTACATTTTTCAGTTGAACACTGACTGACAGTGAATGCAGGGTAGAATACAGGTTTTTATAATTTAAAGATATCAACACACTGTAAGCCTGTCTACAGCCACGGTTTAACCAGTAAAATGTGTGTAAAATGAACAGTAACATTTGCACCCATCAAAGCCAACTCATAATTTGGAGTCTGACTCAAATGCCTACATTGCACATACCAACATAAATTCAATTTTACTCGTCAAGCACCAGAGGAATAATGGTATGTCTCTGCCGTTCAGTGTCCCTGCAGTTCTGATGTCGGAGAATGACCTCTCTGTCAGCATTAAACTATTTCATTCCTCAAGTGAGTTTACTGCACATAATTGCCCAAGCAACATTTCAACATTTCACAGTTTATGAGCTCATTATATTTGTGTCTTTTATCTTCATCTACGGGAGCCGGCTGCTGGTGCACACCGTCACAGGCAAATGCTAAAGGTAACACATCACTGCCTGGGTGCACAACAGCCTGAGAGAATAAATAAGTAGATAAACAAATCATTCAAATACTGAACCTGAATAAAATCACAAAGTTTCTTGTGACTGCAAAACTTTAATTTGTACTTGTCTGTACAGAATCAAAAAAATGAAATATATTTACGTTCAGGTATTTTACTTCTTTGTCTTTCTGTGAAGTCAATTGTTTCATAGCAACTGCAAAGGAATGGATGTGCACGTTCCTCCTGATGATTGAAAAGCATAATTGGGACAAAATACACAGGAAATTACTGTATATCTTACAAAAGTAGACGCAACTAGTTGATGATTTAACCCCAATCAGTCTTTGGCTGAACGGGACACTTCCATGCTGACTTTTTGTTCCAAGTCCCGACCCCTGTGACTGCAGAAAACCCTCTGATACGCCCACCTGCCCTGTCTCTGGTATAAGTTCAGGTGCCATTGTGTGACTGTGACTGTGAACACCGCTCTACACTTATTACTCTTAATTCAAATAGAGAAATTCATACCTTTTATGAAGCAGTTCTCATCATGACACAGAGACCATCAAGTTACTATTTTAACTTGCGAATTAATGAACCTGTCAAACACACATTGACGGCAAAGCCCCCGGGAGGTGAGGGAGATGAGGGCATGCTCTTAATTTTGAGTATTAACGATTGTGATTCACGTGGATCCAAAGCCGAACGATGTGAAAGTACACGGGGGCTTTCTGCTGCTGTGAGCATCAGCAAAAGTTTCATATGACTTTGCCAAGTTGTATTATGAGATCTTGTGTGTCTTGTTTCGCACACAGAATGGATAGAAGACATGGGAGGTTTGATGAAAGAGGTGTGGAACCTAACAGGTTTTGCAGAAACACCACCGAAGGGTCTTCGGTGAGCAGACGGCTGCGAGCTTCAAAGACAGTTTTTGAATCCACCACCTCACGGCTGAGGAAGCACTTTGCTTCAGCAGACTTATGAAACTACTGTCGAGGAGTGCTCATTAAACGTTTGCATAATTTTACTCCACATGGAGGCACAGCAGTCATGTCCTTTGTGTGGTTAGTAAATTAGTTTAATGACTAAGTACTGCTCTTTCAGTCTCCACTCAACCTCCCTTCAAATGCAAACCAGATTTTTTACATTTGTAATTATTTGACGATCAGCACCAATCTGCGTTCTGTGAGGGAATGTTCCCCTCTGCAGGTAGTTTAGTTTGCGGTATGCAGCGTTTCCACAGGTCACACAGACCCTAAAGGTGTTAGTTCACCATCTGTATGTTGGATGGACAGTTGTAAAGACATTGATGTAGTCAAGCTGGCCTGGTACCCAAGTGCTGTTGCCATAGCAACCAAGGTCGTAAGAATAGGATAACTGAGCCCACGGGTCGAGGGAGCGAACAGGCATAATGCTGGTGCCCTTCAGGGTCCTGAGGTTTACACGAACCTCCCACGAATTTTAAATGTGACTTAGGTGAACGTGATTTATTGTTCGGTATTTGACACCAATGTATGGATAGGTGTTGTTGTCTAATGAAGAACAAGGGTAAGGCTTGGTTGCGTTTTGTAAGGAAATCCACCCTGCAACATTGACAGGCCATCGGCTCCAGTCTCTCTCTGGGCTGCTTGAGCGTCCTTTTCTCTACTTGCTTGAGCAGCCCACGGATTCATCGTCAGCCCACCTCGATAATGCACCAGCTCACACTACAACGTACAGTGACTCAGAACTTCTCACTCTGGGCCGATGTCATGCGAAAGCGAAACGGGATTGTGGCGGCGTTGCTTCACTTATCTCAAGGGGAAAACCCCACAGAACCAGTGTTAACTTGTACTGCTCATCACTTTTCTCCTCCATGCATCAAACTGCATCAAACTGCATCAAATCCTTCTGTGCAAGACATCTGGTCTCCTGACACTTCGTCCAATTCAAGTAAACCAGATTTCCATCACACACACATCTGAGCACAAAGGCCACAGAATTGTTGTCAGGGCCCTTGAGGTGCCACCACACTCCATTATTTCAGCCGCACTGGAGTTAAAAAGTTGGCTGCTCGTATCACTGGGCTCTGGGCTCAAACCTGGCACAGCAGGCGAAGCCTTCATCAGAAGCCGATGGCTGATAGCTTGTGTTTGGCCTCTGTTCTGTTTGAGCAGCAACTCAGGTGTGTTTGTGAGCCCGGAGCTGTTGTTTCAAACCAGTGGGAGGGAAAATCTCAAATCTGTAGAGAGGATAACTTGAAATTGGATATTCTGCATTTGGTTCTGCTTTAGCATGATTATTTTGTGTGTTA
Organism: Hippoglossus stenolepis; assembly: GCF_022539355.2. NCBI lineage: Eukaryota > Metazoa > Chordata > Actinopteri > Pleuronectiformes > Pleuronectidae > Hippoglossus > Hippoglossus stenolepis. The sequence goes on from NC_061484.1 coordinate 23,356,275, forward strand.
CGCTTCATCTTTGCTTATGTTAAGGTGGCAAGCTTGAAAAGTTATTGTGCATATTTGTCTATTTAAACTTCAGTCAATAAAGTGAGTGTCTCTTTTAATTTCCCAACCTCTGTTAAAGTGAAATGTTTAACTTCTAACCAAATTAAATCACATATTGGGCCAAATATTTATGTAAATGTTGTCCAGTCCATGCATCCATCCTACACAGTAGCCAGATGCCCTTTTCCTATTGCTTTGTTCTCGAGCTCCTCCTGGGGGACCCTCCCTGAGACGTCCCCCGATCAGATGGGATGTACGATCCCTCCATTGTGCTCTGACTCTGTCCTGGATTCTCCTCCCGGTTGGACGTGCTTGGAATACCCTATCCTAATCAGATACTGAAACTGCCAAAACTTCTTTCAGTACAGAGCTGTAGCTCCTTTCAGAAATCCAAACTTCAAATTTAATTCAGGATCAGAGCTCATGGCCATATGCGAGGGCTGGAATTTAAATCTACTGGTAATTTGTTCACATAAAGGTTTGGGTTAATATTCAGGAGGTCAGCTTCTCTCCCTGCCATTATCTAACTCCCTCTAATCGAGGCAATCATCACACGTATCCTCTTAGTCGATGCAAATTGATGTGAGTTCGTTGCACAGAGATTCGCTCCAGACGATCTGCAGCTGCTCTGGATCGACTTTGTGTCAGCTCCAGCCAATGGAAAAAACAAATGGCTGAGCTGCCAGTGGAAACAGCCAAGCTGGGAGAGTTTGAACCCCAAGTGCCACAATCCTCCAAATTTGGTGAATCTGTTATAAACAAATTGTCAGTGAATCAGTAAAGATTTCCAACTTGATTAATTCGTTCATCAAGATGTCACGAGTGATTTAAGAGTTCCCTTTATTTTTCGGAGCAGTGTATTTTAAACAGTTTAGTTTTATACTAACTTCTAAATGATCTATGATGTAACTTGATACTTGATATTTATTTACGTAAGTTTTAATGTAACAAAATCACGAGGTAGGTTTGAAATAAATGAGACTAATTATATATATTTATATTCCATTTAGTTGTAGCTCAGTTACATTATCAAGTCAAATTGGAGAAAGTGTTTTTCTCAGTTTTCTGGGGGCGTATTGTTCTTTGCACCTGTTTCCAAACTCTCTTCATTCCCTTTAAACTTCACTCTACGTGGAGCCCAGGTTACAGTGACAGTGCTGACTCAGTTCATTATGCATCATATGCAATGAGGACTCAGTACCTGATTGTTTAATAAGTATTTTCTGAGTTCAGACAGCAACTTGCTAATTAGTTTTTAATTTTTTTTTTATCACAATGGCAATTAGAGACACTACTCCATTACCTCTGAGGAGTTTGCATATAAAGATAATGATGAGTCGTACTTTTACATGGATCACATGTCTCCCATTGGCTGACATGCAAACTTTTATTATGCTTTCTCATTTAGTCTCGCATTCTGTAAATCTGATGGTTTCTCCATAAAAGCCAATGAGCGGGAGAAGCTGCGCCCACACGGAGGCGTTCAACCGACGCTCGCTGACAGCAGAACAGATTGATTTGATGTGAATTCTGCTCAGATCACGATGAAACAGATGTGTTTTTTGATCTCAGCATGATGTCGTGAAAACAGCGTTTCTGTAACATGACATATTTGGTCGACATCAGCGCCACATGAGTGTAGAACAATTCATCTCTTGTCATAGTCGTGAAAAATTACATCTGGTGTATAGATCATGTCATGAATATTCCCCACCGGTTTTTCTGCTGCCGCATCTCCGGGGCCGTCACCTTTTTTCATTTTCCTCTCTTTAATGACAGATATGTAAGGGTGGCACACCTACCGCTTCCCTGCAGCTGCACATTGCTTAACCAGGAGAAAATGGAGTTCTGCCTTCAGTAATTCTTCAATTAAATTGCAATAACAGTAATATCGGTTGCATCCGTGTGGTAGCAGCTTCCAGTGAAGTCAGTCCGACTTTTAATTAAAAAACTGCCTGCAACTATTACCTGATACCTGTACAGTATGTAGTCACTTGCCCCCGTGCCATTACAATTATGGCTTCCTAATGGAAACCGTATTTAATAACATACACAAGTAACCTCCCAGACTCCATTTAGTGCTTTTTTTTAATAGCATGCATAACTCCCAGAGGAGCCGAGGAACCGCGGCAGGAATAAAATTCGAGAATGTAATCTATGGCATCCGTAGTTGTGAGAATGCTCAGTTGTAAGAGCACATCTTACAAAAAACAAATGGCAAGGAGAGATTTAAGTCAGATCAGCACTCGGTTTGAGGTTTTGCAGAATAAAAAGCTTCCTGTTCTTCCTAAAGCAGCCCCCTTCGAAATTCTGCTTGGGTCAGTCGGCAGCGTGGCCGCGTTGTTTTGCTGACACAGGTCCTCATTAGAGCCAGCTGCTGATTGAAAACAAGCCCGTCTCACGTCGCCCTCCTCTTCCCCTCCCTCGCTCCCGTCTTTTCTTCCTCGCTCTGTCCTTCCCTGTGCTGTCGGCTCAACATCAAAGGGGCCGATTTGCATAGAGCGAGAAGGGCGTAGCGAGTGCCAACCCTGTTTAGCTAGTCGGTGTTCTGGTCGTGCCTAATGGCTGCTGACAGATGAAGGGGAAACCGTTCCAACACCCAAACCTCTTCTTTTCAAACTGGCATGAAAAGAGATAATTCTCTGAGTGAGAGTGAACATCTTCACAACAAATCTACAAGTATGCACATAATAATCAGGCGTTGAATGGGAACAATAACACAAACACTTCACTCGCCGTTTAGGATTTGCGACGAGCTCCTTGCCGTATAATTTACACATGTATTATTAGCGCTTTCATTATCTCGCTGTTGCTATTATGTGCAATCTTCCACTTGGATCCAGAGCGAGATGACTAAGCACGGATCGCTGTAATGATAATAAGTTATTATTAACTGACATCACGAGGACCTGACTGTGTTCATGTGTGTGTGTCTCTACATGTCTGAGCATGTAGCCGAGCATGTGTTTACAAGGTTGATGTATGCATGTTTGTTATGCATCATTGCTGTAGCTCACCTGTAATGAGATTAAAGGTTCCATTTCCACAGCAGCGCCAAGACTGGCAGCGGCGGTGACCTTGAACCGTCAGGTGTCGTTAGGTTATTTTGTTCAGCGCGCGCGGTGCAAAGACGAGGGGAAGATGTGCAAACGGACAGGTGTTACATTGAAAAGAACTCAAGTGTTAAACACAGAATACGTGGTGTGTTTGTGAGGAGGCTTTGGAGTTCTTTAAATGCAGCTTAGAAGGAGTTTGATGACACTGCGCTAGCCTGGAGGGTCGGTGGTTCAATCCCCATTTCCTGTACGGCGAGACCCTGTACGCCAAATAGTAAATTTGAGAAAGTGTGAATGACAGAGAGATGCTGTATGAATTTGACTCATATTTTTAAGTATCTTGAGCGTCCACCAGTTACCTGTCGCCTCATATATGAAAAAAATACGTTATGGAACCCGTCACAGTCTCCTTTGATGCATTTATCCTGAGACCTTCTGCTCCTATGGATCGACTGTTAATGGTATTTGCAGCATCTCAATACGTGAGTTCATCACTGACGTTTTTGTAGATCTGTCTCGACTATCTGAACTATCAAAAAGACGTCATTTATAAACAGCAAGTTGTGCATCTAACGTTTCCTTTTCTCTGCTGTAGGCTTCAGCTGCTGTCAGGCTGAACCTTGGACCTTTTTTTTTTTCTATTACAGAAAAACCCATTTACCACCTGTAAATGAAATGGTTGTGAAACACATTCTGTCATCATCTGCCGGCCTGACCCATAAAAGTGACCATGTCCTGACACGGTGTCCCTGTGTGATGATGAAACCCGCTGCCCACCAAGGACTGACCAGGTTGAGCCGCCCGCTGCTTTTACCGGCTGTTTTTCCCCGTGAGTTCTGACCGTACGGTTCCACTTTACCGTCTCCACCGTGTGACCTCCATCAATATCCAGCTCGCCCTATTAGCGAATCATATTGCCTCGCATGGGCCGGTGTCAGGCCACAGCGAGCCGTTATTCAAAGGAAGAGAGGAGCCGTGCCGCAGCGGCCACACATGATTCAGTATTTCAAGAGCATTGCGGCGTCATTATTGGCCGGTGACAGTTTACAATCTTGTCATATCTGTACTGAGAGATTACAGGCAGTGATATCCTTGACCAGGACACCTCATGGGAACTGCCCTTTAATAGTTAAGGCAGCCGGGGAGCAGCTAAGGGGTGAAATGGTGATGAAATGGATATTAAAGGTTTGTGTGTGTGTGTGTGTGTGTGTGTGTCTTTCTTTGTGTGTGTGTACCTCAACAGATGACCTACCGTGCGGCACTATTGGTTCTGCTCGCAGCCGAGATTGATTTCCATTTTATAAATCCTCTCATCTGATGGATACATCTAATATAATCTCAGACAAGGCAATGAATGTAAATGCCGTCCTCGGTTTCACTTCTATTCAACGAGCTAACGTTGACTTTCCTCTTTATTCTTTAACCTACTTTTACAGTTTATTCAGTTAAACTTTCGAGAAACTTCATTCACAAATCGACTGTTTGCTCAGCGGAGACACATTCAGGACGAACCTTACAGGCGGGAACTGACAGATTTATTCACAACAACAGCAAGTGTTGGAATATGATTAAAGACTGTGTCTTTCTGCTCTCATATAAGCTGCAAATATTAGGATGTGTGTTTAATAATTACCCTCCAGACGACCTCATTCTCCAGTTTCATTATCATCCTTCAAACACATTGGTTTGTCCTCAGCCTTAAACTTCCTCAAATGTCCATTGGAACTTTGTAGTAGAAACAGAGAGGCCCACAAACAGGCCTAAATACAACAGACGTACTTTCTTTATTGGGCTGATTCCTGCTCAGTGCTGGGGTTTGTTTAAGCCACATGCACTTTAGAAAGTAGATATTAACAATCTACCTCCAGCCTATGTAAAACTGTGCCTTGTGACGGTCATTTACGAGGTGCAATCAGGGTAAACAGCCACGTTGTGACCATGGTAACAACAACCGTGTGACAGGGTAACACAAACGGGCTCGGTCACTGCTCCGTCCAATCCCATAATACCATCTGGTTTCAATGGACTTTCAGTTTCCAGGAGGAACCTGAGACACTGTCAGTAATCTGCAGACTTCAGAATGAGACATCACGATGGACGTTTTTATATTTATGGTACAACTAAAGCCTGTATTCTTTATCATCTCAAGTGCTAATGTATTTATTCATGAATCTGACCTCGTCTGCTCTTGATGAGGGAAAATACCTTTTAACATGATTTAAAGGCTAAAAAAAGTAAAGTACGGTTTTGTTTAGCACCAGATAACTTTGCCTCTTTGGTTTTGGTCGAGGTGACGGGTCAGTGACCCCGGCTGCATCTCAAGTAAATGTCTGTTTTCCCCCCAAATCTCAAGAACAAACTCGTTATCATAATCATCACAGAGCTGACAAAACGACTGCTGATGAGAAATAAAAGAGCGAGTGGGGTAAAAGGCCAGTCAGGCATTTAATCACAACCACATGACGCACGCTGGAAGAGGACCGGTGCGTTCAAGAACACCGTGGTTAGTACGCCAGCGAGCGGCTCGTTATCAGAATTCCCCATAATCCCTTGAGAGAAATTACTGTAGATGTGAACTGAACCACTTTGATTTCCGTTTGCTCTGTTGATTTCACTTCTCTCTGTTTTCTTTGTGGCCTTCAGTTTCCCTCCACCGGGACTGAAGTGTCTTTGATTTGGATTTAACTTGCTTCTTGTAGTATTTAGTACTTTCGCTCGCTGAGAGGCCAAAACAACATCTAGGTCTTGGACCAAACCTGTTTCACCTTCTTGTCGCAGGCCGGTGAAATGATAGAACTTGACCTTTCACCTCATCAGTTCTCCACGTCATTATTTAGCCGTTTCCTGCTGACAGATTGATGCTTTATCTCTCATGGTTCTAGGTTCGTATACTTGATGTGCATGGGAATGATGTTGAGCTTCTTATTTAACTTGAGACCAAATAAGTGTCTCCCCCAAAATGCTTCACAGTTCCTTATATTTTTAAATTGTCCTTGTTATTACCTATGTGAAAAGGACACAGTGATATCAGCATAGATGTTTCTTCCTTTTCCTGCTGTTTTGTTTTCTGGTCTGTGGCTTCAGTCTTGAGCTGGTGAGACAGACGCCGACTTGAGGTCAGATGATGGACTTGACCAGTCAAGAGCTGTTTGGCCTCTAAATACCCTTAACCTTAAAGTATCCTTAAATACCCTCACAGGATCTGACCCATCTGTTCCCCTGCTCCGCTTGGCCTCTATAGTCCAACACAGGATGTTTCAGAACATGGCTTCTTCTCTCGGACCAGACAATGGTTGGATTTCTTCCAAGGTGGCAAGACAGAGAAATCTAATCTGGACAAAACAAAAGCAGCAGAGTGACCATGCCTTTGAAGTCATTGTGAATTCTCTGCTCCTTTTTCCATTGGAGAACAACAAGACTCAGTGATGTAACTATCGGTGAGATCTTTTCATTTTGTCAGGATACATTTCTTTTTGAGGAGTCAGTCGGGGACAATTTGCTGTGAGAATTTGCTGCAATAGTCAATTTTCTTCTGTGACTTTTTGTGGCGATGTGGAAATATTTCTGAAACTAGTTCTTAACCACCATTATCTAGAAATAAGTTCTGGGTTAATTAATGTATTTGATGAAATTCATGTTTCATGCAAATTGATGATACTGAAAAATAAGAGTTGTCAGCTTTGATAATTACCTCAGCCAAAGAGCTTTTGCTCTTTTCTGCTTCATGAAACTTGGTGGAGGTATGTGCGCCTCTAAGTGTCATTCTAGTTCAATCTAAGTAGTTTAAAGTTTTTAATTAAATACATAACAAAGATAAAATAGCTTAAGTAACCTGCTTATTGTTGGTTTTATGTCTCATAGTAATTTTCTTGCGGCACTTCACTTAAGGTGTTCATCTTGTGGATTATTCATCCATCCATCATCTGTACCACCTATCCTCTAAGTGTGATTAATGTTATATTAGCATTAAATGAATTAAAAAAAGATTTAAATTGCATTCATTAGAAAAAAAATTCTTATGAAATATTAATGGTGGAACTTCATTTTACAGTAAATCACGGTTTAAATTTGCTGCGGAAATTGAGTGATGAAATAAATAGCTATAATTTCACCATAATCAACAAACAAAACTATCAAATGTGCAAAAAGAAATATTGATCAAAGAAACCAAGACAGAAGAAAAAGAGAAAAACCTAATAAGTAAGAAATAAACTAAAACTGAAACATGATCACATAAATATAAAGTGAATATGATATTCACTCAGCATAATATTTTATATTTTAGTCACACCCCCAGCTGTTTTTTCTTTGGGGTTGTTGGATGATTAAATTAACTTCCATACATGGTGCGTTTTAATTTTCCTTCCAGTATTGTAATCACATTGCTGTCAAAGAACCCCATAAGCTGTTGGAGAATATAATCACAAAACCTTGAATAAACCTGGTTACTGTTGACTTTCCTTCTCAGCTTATTCCTCGTTTTTACTCATCGTCTAATGAGACAGAATTGATACCACCACACCTGGTTATTGTAACATGGTTGCTTCTCTTTTATATATTATCTGACAGTGTTGTCCAATAATGTTTTTTTAATTTTCTGATAAATCCGTTTTTGGGGCTCTGTGTAAACCTGTGTGTTCATTTGTCCTTTGAGGAAAATTCCCCTCTAATGTCTCCTCCTGCATTGAAAGCAGGTTTTTCCAATCATCTTTATAATTTCACAGGGATTCGCCGATTAATGGAGGGATTGCAAGATGTTCAGTCGTTGGATTCACTGAAACATCTTAGAAAACATATAGCCGGTTGCTTCTTTAATCCAAGAGTAGCTTGACCATTGTCCGTGTTTTCATTCTGTTGGACGTCATCAAACGACGCATGTTTTTCTTAAACCTGCTTCTACCTCAATCTGGGGAGATCTACGTTATCATCTGTGTCCCTGTGAACAAAGCCAGGTCGAGCTAATGCACCAGCAGCACAAATGACTCCCATCACACATAAACTGTTTTTGAGAGAACCATGATCTGATGGAAAAGTTTCTCTTTACTTTTTTGTTTGATGTATTGTGATGATAACAGTTAATGTTCTTTATAGGAGTTACAAAGTGGTTTCCAGCCGTCCTTGAAATGGAATTTCCCCAAAAAACATTATTGAAAATAGACGCAGAAGTGCGCCGACCTTCGCCAAGGCCCCTTTAATTCCATCAAGCTGCACCAAATTTCACGCACTCATAGAAATCAGTCCCCTAAACGTGCCTGATTTCTTCCATCTGGATCTGTGAATTATTCCTTGGTTAAAAAGTGAAAATGTTGATAAACACCTCACGTCTCACATTCTTTTCCCTGATCCACCCCCTCCACCAAAATTCGATGGGTTTTCTCACCTCTACAAAATTAAATAGAAATCTAAAAGCAGCAGTGCATAAGTGCAAAGCCTGTGCCAGTAAAGTTATAGATATTAAAGATAGAGTTTTTAGCTCTATTTTTAAAATATTAGCCAGCTATCACTATCAATCTATAGGTTGTGTGTTGCGTAGCTTTGTGGCATAATTGACGAAAGATTTTCTTTCAGCCGCAAAACCTCCAATAAACTGGCGACAGATTATCTTGAAGGCAAATAATGAACAAGGGTGTTCGTAAAGTGGCGTCGTCCTAATCTGTTAAGGGCTTTGCACATAAGAAGAAATCCATTCTAAATGTTACAGGGAGACAACGCAGCTCAAAATAATGTGCTCTAACTTCTACATTAAATTAATCTATGTATATAATTTAATCAAAAATCCAAGGCAAGCTCTTTGGTAAATGGATAAACGGAAGGATGGATAACTCAATAATGATTTTCAGTAATTATTGAAAACCTGACGTTTACTCAGTGTTAAACATCACAGGCTCTTTATCATTTAGTTCACTTATAAAACCATCTTCACTTGCAGTGAAGTTTAACTCAAATTTGTTATCATTTTCGCTTCATATTTTTTGTGGGTCATTGCCATTTATTTGAGTAAACTTTGAATACTTCTCAGGAGGCTTATCGGACACGCAACATCAAACAACTGGGGCACATAAATCATAAAAACACTAATTTGCTCTCCAATATAAGATGATCAGCCAGTAGGTCTAGAATAACATTTCCTCCATCATGCATCTCTGCACTTCATCGCATTATCAGGCACTAATGAGTAAGAGAAAAAAAATGGAACATTGAATAATAGATTGTGGCGCTTGGACAAAAAGGGTCAGAACCCAAGGTTGTTATTTTTGCTTTTAACAGAGAGAGGATTAACCTGAGCAGTGTGGCTCTAAGTGAACAGCATGCTAATGAGCATATTAACACTCTGAGAGTCTCATGGGTGTCACCCACTGCTGCAAATGACCCGGAAATTCAATTGTAGCTCATATTTAAATGGGAAAACAGTCACAGAACAGAAGAATGGAAATGACAAATATTGAGTTTTTAAAAAAATCACGTGAATTAGGCAACGATAGATCACAGGTAATTAGGTTAACAGTTATTACGTCGAACAATCAGCAGATCATTGGTTTTTAATCTGCGCCTGGGAGTCAAAAAATCCTCCTTTCGATGCTGTGCTAATGTTTAAACCCGACAGCCTGAGGGTTCACGCAATCCCAATAAAACAGCAAATCAATTGACTACTTGCATCCAGCAGATACTGGATTGCACAGCCTGCAACATTAAGCAGGGCACGAATGCAACGTGCGACTTTGGAACAAATGAATCGTCTGCGATGTAAATCCAAAGCTCACAATTTGGACGCTCAAACCGTGTCATCGTAAATAAAGAGGTGGAATATCCGTGGTAAATGTCCAGTTCATGCCATGTCCTGGTTTCACTTTGTTTAACGGTGTCGTGCAGGCGCAGTGAGAGAAAAAGGCACAGAGTTTGGGGAATTGACTCGTGACTATGCTTCAACTGGGCGATCGACAGCCCAAATTCTCGGACACATCAGAAATTCATCAGATCGTCCAACAGCCGGTCGGGAGCAACTGATCGCTCCTCCCCACCAGCTGTTCACTGCTCGACAAGCAACGTGTGATGAAGCTGAAATTCGGTCACGCATCTCAGAAATGGCGTCAGTGCACGATTTCTGTCAAATGATAATGTCGATGCAGGAACTAGTGTGATGTGGCAAAGTACGCAGAGTAATTTCAGGTGAAAAGAGTTCGATCACTAAATGATTGCTTAGTTTAGTTGTCTAAGATAATTAGCTGCAGAATCGGGTGTTGATTCTCAGTGGGATTGGTTGAATTAGCACTGCGCTTGCTGTTCGCTAGGTCACTTAGTGTTTACATCAAAAATATCACAGAGTAAAATGTTCTTTTTAAAGCTTTATTCAAACAATCATGGTTAAATGTCATCATCCTCTAATGCTAGTGGATGACTGGTATAATACACACACAGACAACTACCATTCAGTGATATCAGGCTGAAATGTGATAAAGCTCTTAGTTTGTAACATTTAAACTCTTGAGTAGCAAACAGCTCAGATCTTTTTTCCAGAATAACATACTGGAAACAGTGAGTGTCTGAGATGACAGACAGCCGAGATCAGGAAATGCACGGTAAAGCTGTTCTCTGGCTGTGTTCATTGATTGTCTGACTTCTTGCTGAGTGATATCCATTTCTCCACGCCATGTATTGGTGAGAGATGTGACGCTATTTGAGTTTACAGAACTCGGCTGTGTCTCCAGCATTACAAGCCCTAACTCCAGCATAGAGAGGCTGAGTGAATGTGGTCTGGACTCTGTGGAGGAGAGTCATGGTGTCAGAGACGCTGTAGAAGGACAGAACACCTGCACTGTGATCCAGGTACACTCCTACTCTGGAGGACAGAGGACCTGACACTGGAGTGTAGATGCTGTTGTAATAAAAGTGATAACTGTTTCGATCACAATGAACCATCCAAGATTTATCATTGTATCCAAATACACATTCATTTGCGTTTCCTGCTCTGCTGATATTCTTGTATGAAACTGCTACACTAACTGCTCCTATCAACCCCACCTCCACCTCCCAGTAACAACGTCCAGTCAGACTCTCTCTACTCAGGACCTGAGGCCAATAAGTGAATCTGTATGGCTGATCAGAATAAGACTGTTCTTCTCTCATTAATGTTACTTTTCTGTTTCCCTCCGATAATAACAGACGTTTGTGTGCTGTGTTTGGATCCAGTGTGATTTCCTGTGGATATTTGAAGAAGTCAGCTATGGTCTCTGGCTCTGGTTGTGGCAGTAAAACATCCACTTGAGACACAATCTGTAAAATCTTTGTCTCTGTCTCACTCAGAATGTCCTGTAGTCGACCTCTGACCTGTGACACAGCTGCTGTCACGTCCTCAAAGTACCTCAGAGGACGGATCCTGATGCTGGATGAGTGTGTAGATTCACTGAGTGGTGACAGTGAGGGGTAGTTGTGTAGAAACTGGTTGTGATCCTCTGTGTCTGAGAGCTGCTTCAGTTCATGGTCTTTCCTCTTCAGCTCAGTGATCTCCTGCTCCAGTCTCTCCTGAAGCTCTCTGACTCGACTCACTTCAGTTTCCTGCTGGGATCTGATCTGCTGCTTCACATCAGAGCTTCTTTTCTCCAGCAGACGGATCAGCTCAGTGAAGATCTTCTCACTGTCCTCCACTGCTTTATCAGCAGAGCCATTGACGGCCTCCTCCTCCTGTGGAAGCAGCTTCACATCTTTCTCTCTGTCCTGGACTCTCTGCTGGATTGTTTGTCTCCTCAGCCCGAGCTCTCTCTGCCTCTCAGTCCTTTCTGCTGCAGCTGACACTGTGTCGTGGTCTTTATGTTCATCCACAGAGCAGAGATAACAGATACACTGCTGATCAGTCCGGCAGAACATCTTCATCACCTCATCGTGACGAGAGCAGATGTTCTCCTGGAGCTTCTCCGAGGGCTCCACCAGCTGGTGCTTCTTAAATGGAGCTAACTGAAAATGAGGCTGGAGGTGTTTTTCACAATAAGAGACCAAACAAACCAAACAGGACTTGAGAGCTTTCAGTTTTCTCCCAGTGCAGAAATCACAGGCCACATCTTCAGGTCCAGCATAGCAGTGATCAGCAGGAGCAGCTTGGAGTCCAGTCTTCTTCAGCTCCTCCAGTGAATCAGCTAACATGGTGTTTTTCACCAGGACAGGCCTCGGTGTGAAGGTCTGTCTACACTGAGGGCAGCTGTAGCTTCCTCTCTCCTCCTCTTTGTCCCAGTGGGTGTTAATACAGCTCATACAGTAGCTGTGTCCACAGCCAGTAGTCACCGGATCCTTCAGTGGATCCAGACAGATCGAACAGCAGAATCTTTCTCTCTCCAGTTGATTTTCTTGCTGCGCCATTTCAGCTGGTGCCAGTGACTGTAGAATAGATTCACTTCCTCTTAACAGAAACAGATCTCTGCTCCTCCCTCTCTCCTTCACTTCCTGCAGTGACTCATCTCCCACAGTTCACACCTTGTTGTTCACTGGTCCTTACACTGACACACCTGTGAAGGGAGGAGACACAGAAATATTCTGACTGGGAGGAGCTGGTTGTGTTTGAGGAAGAAGTTGTTGGTTTTCAGGATTTATTGCATTTCACAGCAGCCTGTTCACACTTGGTGTTAAGAGGAGCTTTCAGTGAGAGGCAGAGTGTGTTATCCTTCATTCACAACATACAGTAACAATTAAAGTCAAATCAAACAGATGCATTTAATAATAATAAATCACATCTTTTTTATAAAGCACATCTCAAAACTAATAAAGAAAAACTCGTAAAAATAACAACTACAAATTCACTCATAGAAGAATGAAAAACTAAAAAAGTAGAATAAAGGTTAAGTTAAGGTTAAGGTCTTCTTTACTGTCCCCGAGGGGCCATTAGGGGTTTCTGGGGGATGCACTTGCAGGACTCATGTTCCCATGAGCCTGAAACATCCCTCCTTACTTTGATGAGCCAGAGAGCGTTTGTCTAGTGAATGTTGTACAGTCCAGTGCCTAATGGCATCCAACAGCACCAAAGAGCCCCCTGGAGGTCTGTGTGGGAATAAGGTGGAGCCCAGAAGCACCTTTAACATCCAAAGAGACTCCATGTGCTCTGAGATCAACAAGTTTAGTTCAACTAACTTGGTGCCACCTGACAGGCACAACAAAGAACAGTGCTGATCTGATGCGAGTCCTCTTCATGGTATAAACTTAAAGTGAACTTAACACAGTCTATTAATATATAAAGTAATACAGAGATGGACATCCGTAAATATTCATACTTCACATATTCTATCAGATATATTTTATCAGATCAGACACGACAGACAGACAGAGAGACAGACAGAGAGACAGACAGACAGATGGATGGACAGATAGATAGATGGATGGACGGATGGATGGACAGATGGATGGATGTCCAAACTTCCCCTTATTGAAACAGCTTTTAGTAAAAAGCTCCAGATTATGAGTTGGAAGAACTCAGTGACCACCCGAGAAGCACGAGGATATACGAGGATGTAAAACACATCAGCTTCCATTTTCAGCTCATGCAATCCCATCATTCCCAACACCTAATTTCATCTCATGGGCTTCGGCCTCACCGTGACACAGACTTTCCATTAGATCCGCACTAACACTGTTGTCAGGATTTTGCATTGCTACTTAGCTGCCGGTGGCAAACATGTCCTGGCACACTTACTGTCGGTCACAGGGCACCGACAACAACTTGTCTTTCCTCTGCAGCCTTCACGTCCGACTGCTCTGAAGCTGTAACTCAGGGAAAATGAGATGAGGGAAATGTTTTACTGGACAGGAACAGAATTCACCTGAAGTGTTCTTATCACCACCGTTATTTATGTGAACTACTGATTGATGTTATATGATGTGCTGCATTATGTGTCCTGTATAGAGCATTTCTCTTTCTTTTAGTATGAACGCACACATTTAATGTGAAATTTTGAGTTGATATGAAAAACTATATTGCATAAATTTGTATCTCCAAAATCCTCATGTTGGTTTTCAGTGCAAATGGTTTTGTATTGTTATGTCGTAGATCAGTGACAAGAGAAAAGAATGAAGTGACCTTGAATAGGAGTCACAACCTTCTTCCTCTTCTTCTTCATCGTTCGTTTCTCTTTTTGCTGACAAGAAGAGCAATGGTTTATTTATCATTGGGTGTTTTATTCAAAAAGTTAAAGCTTTAGCATCTTAGACTGTAAAACATTTTGGCTAACCAAAAGTGAAGCCAAAGTATATTGATCGATGCCTGGTGGCTGGCGGCTAACCCTGCCTCCTTCATGTTAGTGGATGGGACATGACTCAGACTTTAAATTCAAAAATACAAGTCAAATAAGTTTTTTCTCAAAGATAGTTTCTGTCATTTACATTTATCACCCTGATGTATTTTCAATTGGGGGGGTGAAACGTCACAATTAAAAGCTGAGACTGACTTGCGATTGGTCGACCATGTGTTCCAACGGCACCTACAGTAGCTGGTGCGGCTCCCTCCCCAATTACTACTTCACCAAATGACATCTTTAAAAACCTGTTGCCTGCACCTCTTCATCCAACGGTTTGCTAGGTTAGGGTCAGCCTCTATTACCACAGCAACATTTAGCAGAATTCCGGATTAGCACAGGTTTGCTCCGCAAGGATCAGTACAGTAAAGCTCGGGTCGCAATTTTCTGTCTGAACCCGATTGAGCTTCAGAGAAAACTCAGCTGACCCGAACCCGACAAGTGTTCTGCTTTTTGGGTTGGAACCAGACCCGAGCCTGACGTTTTCAAGTACTACAGACACCTGCGGAGTAAAAACTGAAGTAGGAAGCCCAGCAAACGTGACTGATGCCGACCCAAACCCGGCCCGTCAGGTCCCAACAGACACAGGCTGGGTATCCACACTCTACACTTGGTCGTTATGGACGACACTCCAAATCCATTTGGAGATAGAGACAGTTTTATAATAGGTGTAAACCCCCGGCTTCTAGTTTCTCAGTGGGATTGAATTAGCACTGCGTTCGCTGGGTCACTTAGTGTTTACATCAAAAATATCACAGAGTAAAATGTTATTTTTAAAGCTTTATTCAAACAATCATGGTTAAATGTCATCATCCTCTAATGCTAGTGGATGACTGGTATAATACACACACAGACAACTACCATTCAGTGATATCAGGCTGAAATGTGATGAAGCCCTTAGTTTGTAACATTTAAACTCTTGAGTAGCAAACAGCTCAGATCTTTTTTCCAGAATAACATACTGGAAACAGTGAGTGTCTGAGATGACAGACAGCCGAGATCAGGAAATGCACGGTAAAGCTGTTCTCTGGCTGTGTTCATTGATTGTCTGACTTCTTGCTGAGTGATATCCATTTCTCCACGCCATGTATTGGTGAGAGATGTGACGCTATTTGAGTTTACAGAACTCAGCTGTGTCTCCATCCTTACCAACCGTAACTCCAGCATAGAGAGGCTGAGTGAATGTGGTCTGGACTCTGTGGAGGAGAGTCATGGTGTCAGAGACGCTGTAGAAGGACAGAACACCTGCACTGTGATCCAGGTACACTCCTACTCTGGAGGACCGAGGACCTGACACTGGAGTGTTGATGTTGTTGTAATAAAATTTATAACTGTTTCCATTACAATTTAACATCCAAGATTTATCATTGAATCCAAATACACATTCAAGTGCGTTTCCTGCTCTGCTGATATTCTTGTATGCAACTGCTACACTAACTACTCCTGTCAACCCCACCTCCACCTCCCAGTAACAACGTCCAGTCAGACTCTCTCTACTCAGGACCTGACGCCAACCAGTGAATCTGTCTGGGTGATCAGAATAAGACTGTTCTTTACTCATACGTGTTACTTTTCTGTTTCCCTCAGATAATAACAGACGTTTGTGTGCTGTGTTTGGATCCAGTGTGATTTCCTGTGGATATTTGAAGAAGTCAGCTCTGGCCTCTGGCTCTGGTTGTGGCAGTAAAACATCCACTTGAGACACAATCTGTAAAATCTTTGTCTCTGTCTCACTCAGAATGTCCTGTAGTCGACCTCTGACCTGTGACACAGCTGCTGTCACGTCCTCAAAGTACCTCAGAGGACGGATCCTGATGCTGGATGAGTGTGTAGATTCACTGAGTGGTGACAGTGAGGGGTAGTTGTGTAGAAACTGGTTGTGATCCTCTGTGTCTGAGAGCTGCTTCAGTTCATGGTCTCTCCTCTTCAGCTCAGTGATCTCCTGCTCCAGTCTCTCCTGAAGCTCTCTGACTCGACTCACTTCAGTTTGCTGCTGGGATCTGATCTGCTGCTTCACATCAGAGCTTCTTTTCTCCAGCAGACGGATCAGCTCAGTGAAGATCTTCTCACTGTCCTTCACTGCTTTATCAGCAGAGCCATTGATGGCCTCCTCCTCCTGTTGAAGCAGCTTCACATCTTTCTCTCTGTCCTGGACTCTCTGCTGGATTCTTTGTCTTGTCAGCCCGAGCTCTCTCTGCCTCTCAGTCCTTTCTGCTGCAGCTGTAACTGTGTCGTGGTCTTTATGTTCATCCACAGAGCAGAGATAACAGATACACTGCTGATCAGTGCGGCAGAACATCTTCATCATCTCATCGTGACGAGAGCAGATGTTCTCCTGGAGCTTCTCCGAGGGCTCCACCAGCTGGTGCTTCTTAAATGGAGCTAACTGAAAATGAGGCTGGAGGTGTTTTTCACAAAAAGAGACCAAACAAACCAAACAGGACTTGAGAGCTTTCAGTTTTCTCCCAGTGCAGAAATCACAGGCCACATCTTCAGGTCCAGCATAGCAGTGATCAGCAGGAGCAGCTTGGAGTCCAGTCTTCTTCAGCTCCTCCACTAAATCAGCTAACATGGTGTTTTTCCCCAGGACAGGCCTCGGTGTGAAGGTCTGTCTACACTGAGGGCAGCTGTAGCTTCCTCTCTCCTCCTCTTTGTCCCAGTGGGTGTTAATACAGCTCAGACAGTAGCTGTGTCCACAGCCAGTAGTCACCGGATCCTTCAGCGGATCCAGACAGATCGAACAGCAGAATCTTTCTCTGTCCAGTTGATTTTCTTGCTGCGCCATTTCAGCTGGTGCCAGTGACTGTAGAATAGTTTCACTTCCTCTCAACAGAAACAGATCTCTGCTCCTCCCCCTCTCGTTCACTTCCTGCAGTGACTCATCTCCCACAGTTCACTGCTTGTTGTTCACTGGTCCTTACACTGACACACCTGTGAAGGGAGGAGACACAGAAATATCCTGACTGGGAGGAGCTGGTTGTGTTTGAGGAAGAAGTTGTTGGTTTTTCAGGATTTACTGCATTTCACAGCGGCCTGTTCACACTTGGTGTTAAGAGGAGCTTTCAGTGAGAGTGTGTTATCCTTCATTCACAACATACAGTAACAATTAAAGTCAAATCAAACAGATGCATTTAATAATAATAAATCACATCTTTTTTATAAAGCACATCTCAAAACTAATAAAGAAAAACTCGTAAAAATAACAACTACAAATTCACTCATAGAAGAATGAAAAACTAAAAAAGTAGAATAAAGGTTAAGTTAAGGTTAAGGTCTTCTTTACTGTCCCCGAGGGGCCATTAGGGGTTTCTGGGGGATGCACTTGCAGGACTCATGTTCCCATGAGCCTGAAACATCCCTCCTTACTTTGATGAGCCAGAGAGCGTTTGTCTAGTGAATGTTGTACAATCCAGTGCCTAATGGCATCCAACAGCACCAAAGAGCCCCTGGAGGTCTGTGTGGGAATAAGGTGGAGCCCAGAAGCACCTTCAACATCCAAAGAGACTCCATGTGCTCTGAGATCAACAAGTTTAGTTCAACTAACTTGGTGCCACCTGACAGGCACAACAAAGAACAGTGCTGATCTGATGCGAGTCCTCTTCATGGTATAAACTTAAAGTGAACTTAACACAGTCTATTAATATATAAAGTAATACAGAGATGGACATCCGTAAATATTCATACTTCACATATTCTATCAGATATATTTTATCAGACAGACAGACAGACAGAGAGACAGACAGAGAGACAGACAGACAGATATAGATAGATAGACGGATGGACGGATGGACGGATGGACAGATGTCCAAACTTCCCCTTAGTGAAACAGCTTTTAGTAAAAAGCTCCAGATTATGAGTTGGAAGAACTCAGTGACCACCCGAGAAGCACGAGGATATACGTGGATGTAAAACACATCAGCTTCCATTTTCAGCTCATGCAATCCCATCATTCCAACACCTAATTTCATCTCATGGGCTTCGGCCTCACCGTGACACAGACTTTCCATTAGATCCGCACTAACACTGTTGTCAGGATTTTGCATTGCTACTTAGCTGCCGGTGGCAAACATGTCCTGGCACACTTACTGTCGGTCACAGGGCACCGACAACAACTTGTCTTTCCTCTGCAGCCTTCACGTCCGACTGCTCTGAAGCTGTAACTCAGGGAAAATGAGATGAGGGAAATGTTTTACTGGACAGGAACAGAATTCACCTGAAGTGTTCTTATCACCACCGTTATTTATGTGAACTACTGATTGATGTTATATGATGTGCTGCATTATGTGTCCTGTATAGAGCATTTCTCTTTCTTTTAGTATGAACGCACACATTTAATGTGAAATTTTGAGTTGATATGAAAAACTAAATTGCATAAATTTGTATCTCCAAAATCCTCAGGTTGGTTTTCAGTGCAAATGGTTTTGTATTGTTATGTCGTAGATCAGTGACAAGAGAAAAGAATGAAGTGACCTTGAATAGGAGTCACAACCTTCTTCCTCTTCTTCTTCATCGTTCGTTTCTCTTTTTGCCGACAAGAAGAGCAATGGTTTATTTATCATTGGGTGTTTTATTCAAAAAGTTAAAGCTTTAGCATCTTAGACTGTAAAACATTTCGGCTCACCAAAAGTGAAGCCAAAGTATATTGATCGATGCCTGGTGGCTGGCTGCTAACCCTGCCTCCTTCATGTTAGTGGATGGGACATGACTCAGACTTTAAATTCAAAAATACAAGTCAAATAAGTTTTTTCTCAAAGATAGTTTCTGTCATTTACATTCATCACCCTGATGTATTTTCAATTGGGGGGGTGAAACGTCACAATTAAAAGCTGAGACTGACTTGCGATTGGTCGACCATGTGTTCCAACGGCACCTACAGTAGCTGGTGCGGCTCCCTCCCCAATTACTACTTCACCAAATGACATCTTTAAAAACCTGTTGCCTGCACGTCTTCATCCAACGGTTTGCTAGGTTAGGGTCAGCCTCTATTACCACAGCAACATTTAGCAGAATTTCAATTTTCTGTCTGAACACGATTGAGCTTCAGAGAAAACTCAGCTGACCCGAACCCGACAAGTGTTCTGCTTTTTGGGTTGGAACCAGACCCGAGCCCGACGTTTTCATGTACTACAGACACCTGCGGAGTAAAAACTGAAGTAGGAAGCCCAGAAAACGTGAAAGAACCCGACCAAGACCCCCCGTCAGGTCCCCACAGACACAGGCTGGGTATCCACACTCTACACTTGGTCGTTATGGACAACACTCCAAATCCATTTGGAGATAGAGACAGTTTTATAATAGGCGTAAACCCTAGTTTCTAGTTGAGTCATGTACTTTCTCACATGAAGAGTATGTTCCCGAGAGTAATCAGTTGAGTGCAGGTCTTTCCTTATTGCAGTCATGCATTTAAGGGGATCATACAAACACCGAGAAGATAGGGCAGGAAGATGGGAAGACAGGAAGTTTGGCTGAGTGTGCACTCAGCTCATTTGCCGGATTTATTCAGGTTCATGCAATTTATCAGGGTCAGTTTTGCACAGGGGAAAAAATACGTTGGTCTGAAAAGTGGCTGCCAATTAGCATATATATATATATATTAAAGAATGGTTGTGGTGGGAAAGAGAGAATTTAATTAACCGCCTCAATAGAAATCACCATGACAGCAGAAAAAAAAAACGTATGACAAAAGAAATTATGCTGGTGATATCCCTGTTAAAATATGAAATATCTTCCAGGGCAGGAGATAGGAGCAGCAGTAATAACTCAGGACCAAAAATGACTTTTTTACAGCACCAAACAAGGAGCGTGTTGGGAACAGTGGCTTTTCGGTCATTAAGTTTAAGCTTCACGTTCACTGAGCTGCTGATAATGTGCTGTGGTCACTGCGCTTTAGTGGCTCTGGATTTCTTTTTAAATACGCAATCCATTTTACGTCTTTATATTTCTTCTTCATTTCCTTACACATTTGTTTTCATGACTGCATTGGTTTAACAAACCTTTTTATACATACAGACACAGCTGCAGTTACCGAGCCCCTGCCTCCATAAATGAAATGCATGTTGAGATCTATCCCCACTTATGTGAAGTAGTCATTGAGAAGTATGGATGACAGATGTTGAGTATTTCTCAGTTTGCTACAGTGAGAAATAACCACAAGGAAAATACTTAGCTTTTAGACATTGACCATTTTCTACTGGGTAATTTTCTATGTTTTATATATGGTAACCTGAAATATTGGTTTCCAGATACACTCAAACCAAGGCAACCCTTCATAGTGAGTTTTTGCTTTTCTGATGTTTTTCATTAACCTTAGGAGAAATGTTTTTTTCCCCCTAAGGTTAGTTGATGGGACATGGACCAAACTAAAAGTCAAAGAACATGTTCAATACATTTTTCTCAAAAATGGTCTCTCTCATTTCAGGAAGTTCTTATAACTCTGTTTGAAAAGTTTTGTTTTAATTAGTTATTTGAACTGATTGACACCTGAGACTGACTCATGATAGGTCAAGTATTGGACGGGACCCCGATACAGCGGCAACATCCCCTGATTGCAAATGTTCAAGATGGCAGCGTTCATATCTGGGACATTTTGGCTTTATCTCTTGATAGTGGGGGTGTTTATATCCTTATACACGGTCTTTGCTAGAAACAGTCATCATACATCCACGTCCTTTGAAGACCCAACTACCATCACAAACATGTAGCTGCTGCCATGTGGAACATAAAGATGATGTTTTGGCTGAATATAATTTGGTTAGAAATTGTGTTTCCTTCAAAGCAAGTTCAAAGACAATAAGTCTGATATTTTTACTTTTACTTGAGTCTTCCTGCCACAAACGAACAAACCTCTGATGTATTTTAGCCAAAGGGGGTAACTGCTTGATTTTTGAATCTGGGACGTAAATAGCAATTAACAAATGGTGAATTGAATTGATTTGATTCATGTGTGTGTCCCAGTGTGTGTGTGTGTGTGTGTGTGTGTATGTGTGGTATCTGACTGCAAGAGAGTGGAGGGTGCATGTGAGGAGCAGAGAGAGGGAGGGAGGGTTAGAGACTGAGGGAAATAATTCTGGAACGTGCCTGGGAAACACCTCTATTTTTAGCCCATCTCCTCTGAGAGCAGAGCAGAAGCATGAGCTGAATGATTTTGGGCGGAGAGAGTGGGAGTGCAGGCGGGGGTCGGAGAAAATATACAAGTAAATAAAAATAAAAGTGCTTTTATCTTTAGCCGCATACATTTATGAACGTATGAATTGAATGAAATGAATTGTGCCGTTTATTGCCTTCAGCAAAATCCCGTTCCTTGCTTTGGATGCTGGTTGGCTTGTTTGCAAATGGTAAACAAGACATATCTGTGTGGTAAACCATATCAGCTGTGGCAGGTTAAGATTCGTATGTAAATTTAAAGAAAATAAGAATCAGGCTTGTGTGTGTGATTGTGTGTTTGTGTGTATGTGCTGGCGTGTTGTGCCCCCGTCTCTGAGAGTGACACAGTTGGTGTGTTGCTCTGCTGTAGAATATCCTGGAATGACTTGCCTTCGGGGGTTTGTGGAAGTATGAAGCAAAACGTGACTGAGTAGTCAGTGCTTCACGACTGAATGGAGAGGAGGAGGGGGAGAGGAGGACAGATGAGAAGAGATAGGGAATGATATGAATGAGGGAGCAGGTAGAGGAAGAACGGAGAGAGGGAGAGAAAATGAGACATAACGTCGGGGAGGGAGAAAGAGGAAAAGAAAAAAAAACACAAACTCCTCAACAAGACGGTGAGAGACAGAACGAAGAGCGATGCTCGCGTGGGAGAGGAGGGAGCGAACTGTGGAGGCTGGGTCTGTCACGTGTGGCGCTTTTCAATTTGTCAAATCCTCTGGCACCATTGTGGCTAAAAATAAACCAGCCTATAAATAGAGACCAGTGTGTTTTTACCGTCTGAAGGACAAAACATTGCCGGTGTTATTTAATATCATATCTATTTCTTATCCCGAAAATAATCTGCCTCAATCAAAATGATTCAAAACTACCTGTCCGCATGAGGAGATCTCTGGCTTTCACGCTGTATTTTTTCGTTCAGGCTCCTGCCGCCCACATCGCTGACACCGGGTATCTGAAGATGTGTTACCCAAGGGTGAAAGATATTATGTTGACAGTTTAAAATTGCTTTTCCATTTTGACATTTGACTTCAACTTCCCAAGTTTGACTCTTTGCAGGAGCAGCAGCACAGCACAGGGTAGATGGTAAATGTGGAAAAAGTAAAAACTACATTCAAAACTAAATATATTGTATTTGTATATATGCAAAATTTTGCCGAGCAAATACAGAGGAGTTGATTGAATTTTGTCTTTGATGTTCAAAGCCTGAAAGACCCTAAATTGTTCTATGAATTTCAAGAAACAGTATTTATTTAATTTTATATTTACTTTACCGACAAACAAAGAAACCATCACTGTGAAATATGGCATGAAAACTTCCTCTGCATCATGATCCATCTGTCCAGTGTCCGTTCACATCCTCCATCTGTTCCTATGAAATATTCCCAACAAAATTAAACTCCCTACAAAATGCCGGGTGTGGAGATATCATATGTGTATTTAGAATAGCTTGTTTTTATAAGGAAGAACCATATCTTAACGTAACTTCAACGAACACAACAGAGCTTGACTATGTCTCACAGATGGTCTATGACACATGAAACTAATTGCCCAGAGTCCGCCCCCCCCCAAGCTTAACAAAAATAGGTTGATGCTGTTGTGGTCGTGCAAATAGACGGCAGCTGATACCACAGGTGCTGTTCTTATTATACTTCTTTCTAGTCTGCTTGAAGGAGCTCATCATGAATGTCAGTTATTTTACAGATTGGTGTTTCATACAATTTCTATTCAAATCCCAACGGGTTTAAATGAAGAGTTAGAATTGTTTGACATTTGAGTGATCGACTGGATTATATTTGTTGTTAATAACAGTTTTTAGATAAACTGGTAATTTCAACAACAGCGTATGTTGTTGTTCAAATCTGTTGTGGTTGTCTCTAAACATTAACAGATGGAGATTTGAGTGTAGCCAACTGAGAAATTAGCTTAAAAATGAAGATTGACAGAACACAGAATTTTTGTGGGCGTTGCTTTGTCCTGTTGAAAATAGCTGGGTCCTGCCAGGAGCAAGCAGCATCTTTTAAAATTACTTCAACAGCAATTTGTCTTTAGCAACAGAGACGACAGCGGTAACAGGTCAACAACCAATATCCCAGTGATTCATCATCTCAGAATATTCATCACTAAGGCAACGTGTGTTTGACAAGGGGATAGAAAACGTTATGTTGTTAAGTACAGCTCTTAATTACAGCTTCTGCAGACATATTTCTTCAATTATGTTGATCTGCTGCAAATTGACAGATTCAACCCCCCCACACCTCCTCGTAAGGCCGACCTCGTCACTCTTCCCACTGCATCACGTGACTTCCTTCTTTATTCATGTCATAATTATAACGGTTGCTCGAGGTCCCCCAACAATAAAACATAACTATGGGTCGTAATAAACTGCAGCACAGATCCATGCGCTCATTTATTACAAGACGTGTCTCCATTAAAGATGTGACAACAAGAAGTGGATTCAAATACAATCTGTCTCTGATCAACTTTAATCTTCCAACAGTTTAATGGTAAGAGCTATATTTAGATATGTGTACAGTCTCAGAGGACGTCTGAGATGCTTTGTTTGAAATGAAAAGACCTGAAATCTTGGCTGCAAAGAGCCATTCGATGCTTCGTCGACGTGAAAAGTAAAAATCGTGACTTTATGGTGATGCACGAGAAGCACAAGGGAACGTAAAAACCTCAGATAAATACTGCATGTTGTTTTTTGTGGAATTAGGTTATTAGTTGCTAAGAAACTATGTCTATTAAAAATAACAACCTGTCAACAACCAAACCACCAGTTCTGGGAAAAAGTTACCAAATCAGAAATATAAAAGAAAGGGCAGTAAAAAGTAAGTATCTTATTCTAACATGATTGATATTAAAACGTGATCTTACACTGAAGTTACATTTCCAGACAGATATAACTTTGAATTATCGAACCTTTACTACTGCTTCATTTCCAGCTATTTCCCTCAAAGAGCCTTGAGAGGGTCTTTAATGTATTATCACAGGAATGCAAGAAATGACAAGATTATCAATCCCATCCTGGTTCACATTTAGAGGATTATTTGCATTACTGCGGATTTAGGGGCTTATTTAACAGATGAGCGCTGAACCCTTTAATGTGAAAAAATATCTTGTCTGTCCAAAATAAGTGGTGCACTTCTCCTTATATGGAATTCCCAAAGCAATACTGCAGCCTTTCAGACAGTTTCTGGAATTATACGTCCACTAAAGTTCGTACAGCTCGAACTTCAGGCCCAGATTTCTTCCAAATGACTTATCAGTTTGGATTTTGAGGATTTTCATTGCAGCATTGTTAAAACATATATATAACACTATGTTTATGCCATATTTAGATCATTTTACCCTGGTAGAACCAGAATCAATAAAATGAATCATATTTAATTGAATATAATCACCTCCTGGCATATGTCACAGTTTTAATAAACCAAAAACTTATAGCCATCGATTTGTTCTTCCAAAATAGGAAAAGAATGTGCAAGAGTGTTATGGGCTCCGTTATCTTATTAAATTATACCATCTGGCATGACCTGCTTTTTGTGTGCGACACTGCAGGCACTAATTTCATGAGTCAAGGTGCAGGGTGTGAAGCTCCGTCGAACGCAGAGCACTCAGAGGCAGCAGAGGTGCTTTTATGACTGGAGGCACTGGAGGGGTGCAGATGATTCCCAGGTCTGCCCTCATGTGGAATTTCCAACGTGTGTGTTATGGTTTATGCATTTCCTCCATGTATGGAGTACGTACAGTGATGCATTATGACATAAGTGGAATATAGAATAACAAATGTGCCTTGATGTGCCTTAATGTGTTTCCTGATTCAGATGCAGTTAAAAAAAATCCAGGCTCTGATCATTTCTACAACAAAGAAAGAAAGAAAATGCATGCATGTATTTGCACATTTCTTCGTGTGCGTGTTTCATTGAAGGGAGGGAAACCGTTAAAAAAAGAACTTAAGTTTGTATGAATAATAATAACAATTTCACGCCCGGGGCAGACTGAGCATCAGACACACAACTCCGAACCCCGCTGTGCAGCCTACTGTGGAACAGAAGCAATCATCTCCCCGGTGACTGTGTGCCTGTGGACGTGAGCACCATTATGAATGAATATGAACATGGCACGGCATAGACAGGCGAGGTTGTGCACTGAGGCAAAGTACGAACGGGAGCAACAATGAATTACGCTTTGAAGTGCTTCATGAGGCTTGTGCACGGTTGTTTGTATCATGTTTTATTTCATATAATGTGACTGATGGTTTTGTAAAGGATAATAATTGTCCAAAACACAAAAAAAAAGAGTGGGATGTTCCTTAAGTTCATAGAAATAGTTCAACAGATTGTGAAATGTGCTCATTGTCTAGCATAAGCATGTAGAGTGTAAACACAGACGGACGATACATACTTCGTACCACCCCAACACGAATGTCGCCATCTTTTGCTTTTGACATCATTGTAGCAGTGATTGGTGTGTATCAAGGTCATGCCGATACACAACCAATCACAACACAGTCCCAGTCATCAATCATAGCATCTATTGAATATACATAAGTGTGATAAGAGCTATCTGAACTGACCGAAACCATCTTTACGAAAAATGATTTTGACATGTTTGGTCCATGTCCCATCCAGTAACATGGAGTTGGCAGGGTTAATGTTCTCTAGTGCAACAAGCCACCAGGGGTCGATCAGATTGATTTGGCTTCACTTCTGTTTAATCTAAAGCTAGCCAGTAGCATTCGTAACTATAGCTCATTGCTCTGTCTTAAAGTAAAACAATCCACCTGCCAGCTCCCGAATTAACACGTTACAACTCACTTGTTTAAAGCTTCAAAAAGAGAAAAAGACGATTTTAAACTTTAACTTCTAACTTCCGCGCAGTCAGCACTGAGTGGATCGGCTCATATGCGGCGGGGGGGACAGAGATGAACAGTTTCCCAAACGTGTATTCAATTTTGTAACACATTGCATTTTCATGATCAAATGAAGTATTTGGAAAAAACGCACTGGTCTGATACTTTCCTAATTTAAAAACATACGGACGCACACACACACACCAACACACACACACACTCACACACACACACACACACACACACACTCTGTTAAATTCCACACAAAAGTCAACTTCTTTATTGAATTAGTATTCTATAAAAACAGTGCAAACACAACCCCCCAATGTGTCCTTATAAAACAGTTTAGAGCTAAATAAGAACCAAATGTAATCTGTTGCAATGCAGCTGTGATCTAGACTGAGCAAAATGAGTAGGTCAGTCAAAATGTCCTGGTCTGTGTTCTGCCCTTTAGTGCAGTTTGATCTCTGAGGAATTTGATGTTGTGAACCAGGTTATGTGATGTCACCGCATCCGCTTCCTTTCCCTGGGCCCTATGGCCAGGTCTGCTGTTCAGTGCTGGTCATTCCTTCCACCCCGGGCTTGCCCCGAGCCTTTAGCATATGAAATGGTTTGGAGGTCTTTCTGGGTTTACACTTGGACACATGCAATTTTCACAAGTGCAGCCAGGTGTTTGCTGGCTTGATTCCCTCATTTTGTGCTGACAGTAATGGCTTGTAGTGTGACTGTCTGTGACCCACAAGGAACAAGTCATGTCGGAAATATCATGGGAGTGGCAGGCAGTGCCTCTATTGGCTGTGTGGAGTCCATTAGTGGCCATACTGCTAGTGTGAAATAGAAAGGTTACACAGCGTAACCCTAACACATAGAGTAGAGGCAGTGCTGCAGATTGACTGCAGAACCATTATTGAAAAGTAACACATACAAATCGACTACACTCTGTGGGTACAACTGTGATAACAAAAGACTTTGGCTTTGGACCACACTCCCTTGAACCCACAATGACAGATTTTGGAATTCTTATGGAAACAATAAAGGACAAGGCCAAAATATAATCACTTTTTAAACTAATACAGAAAACCTTTTGGCAAATTGTTGCATGAAACAATGAGCTGAAAGAAACAACAGGCCCCTGTAGTTGAAGGCTCAGTTTTCATAGGAAATAAGTCACCATCTTCACCTTTGTCACCACATAACCATTGTCAAACTAACACAGCAGCCACAAAAGTGAGTCGTCTTCTTCATATACCTTAGAAGTTCTCTAGGTTTCTTGGATTTTGAGCATCAGTAATGTCACTGATGGCTGGTACTGTCTGTTGGCATGACCTAGGCCTCTTGTTCTAGGCAGTCTGCCACATTACTCTCATCAGGAACAGCCTCCAGTGGATCAGCATATTTGATGGGATGTGGCTGTTTGTGTGGATTTAGTACAATACTTGAAGTATCCTCTGTCTGAGGGGACCTGCTGTTGTCCTGCTTGTCTTCTCTTCATCTCATTTTAATAAACAGCAATGCTCCTCAAGTTGTAGAGGAAGGAACTCCTGCAGAACATATCTCCAGATCTGTGTGTGTTCATTTGTGCCCAATGTGAGTCAGCACAGACAATTAATTAATCTTAGTTTTATTAATGGAAACTGTGATGAAACCTATGCAGTTGACTGTAGGAGATACAACATCAGTCACTGGAAAAGAACATGACAGCAGCAAATCAGGTTGATACTTGGACCCAATTCAAATTTACATGTGCCAAGAGAAAAAGTGACTATGAAGCATTATAGGGAAAAAGCTCGGCAGATACAATATTTCTGGGACGAAAATCCGAGGGGACACCTTGAGGCACATCACAGAAAATGAAGTAACCGAAATTTTAAGATGTTAAATAACATTATTACTTTATTTGTAAAGACAAATGAGGCCAACAACTAAAGGAAGTAGTGAAATAATATATTCAACCATTTAACAATGACCATACATCCATCATCTTTACTGCCTATCCTTTAAGGGTCATTAGGTCACTGAGGCCTTTCCCAGCGGACATTGAGCAAGAGGTGGGGCAAGTCACCAGTGTATTGCAGGTCTCACAAATGTAGGAAGGGTTAGCAGCTGTAACAAATGTTATACACCTGAGCTATGTATTAGCTAAGTTACCTGAGCAGTTATAACTTGTTATTGTCACTCTTTTCAACATCCTGTGTTTTTACTGCATTCAACAAGGCTCATGGAACAAGTAGATCGTGTCAAGATTTGAGACAAAAACTGAAATGTGTAGATTTGTGAAGATCTGTCTCTGACTTCTGTCAACATTAAAATCTGGCTCTGACAGTTCATTAATAATTTACTGTTGAATAATTAAGCTCCATGTTCTCATAGAGCAGATTACTGTTTAACCAGGGATGTTTCATGTCTTGTGAAAAGGAAACAGTGGTGTGTCATCGTCACTGTCAAAACCACACACCATGCTTTACCTTTTTCCGTTGAATCTCAATGGACCACAGGAAATGTTTAGAATCTGTAAACAACACAAAGAACTCGTAGGAGTCCAAAGGAACTTTACCCTTTCCCATCTGCTTCTTTCCTTTAAAGCAGACTTTTATTTCATAGTGTTTACTTATCAAATGACTGTGAATTATTGTAGGTGGGAAGCGGAGGATGAGAAGGTGCTCGGCTGGTTCTGTCGCAAGAGATACGGTAATGGACGTTGATGTTGGCTGCCACCCTCAAGTAAACCGAGCAAATACGAAGATTATAGGTGCAACTGAGTCTGTTAACTGTCTGCACACCTGTCCATGGTGCTACGGGGGTGGAGGTGTGATGTTGAAGCATCTTGGTTTTAGCTTGGCGAATCTGTCAATGACCTCCTCATGGTCTACATCATCCAGTATCTCCCACTCAATTCACATGATAGCAAAATTACTTAGCCTGTCCTGATGCATTGTTATCCTCAGCCATGCATGCAGTCGGTGCAGGACACTGAAAGATCTTTCAGAACTGCGATGGTCAAAGAAGGACAAAGAAGCTTGAAAGATGGATTAAGGGAGGGGAACATATCATCCTCCAAAAGGGAAAAGACACTTTGAATGCTGGAACTTTCTCCCTCATTCTTCTGCCAAGGAAATGTTTTGCAACACTAATCTCTTTGGGCTGTAATACTCAGCAAGATGTTCCAGTGCGGCTTCATTCAGGAACTGCTCTGAGGCAGGATGACATGCCCGTTTCCCCATCAACATTCTTTCCCCAACTCCGGAAAAAACCTGTTGGCAAGCTCTTCCAGCATTCTATCGAGAACCGGAAAAAAGACTTGCCTTCGCATGTGATCCCCAGTACTGAGTCTGGCCTTGTGCCACAAGATGCCTCAACCACATAGTTCCACGTTTTTTTTCCTCTTCCTCTGTGTCCAAGCTTCACGAATAATCAAGACCTTCACACATGGCCTTGGTTTTCTCGTAGACTTCATCTGCTTCTCATCCGTCCAATACTCTTTGAGAGTATCCTGAACTGCAGTTTTATATTCCATTGCCTGCACCGAATCGGCTGTTTCTTTCTGCAGGTATTTGTGCAGGCCCTGAGGTGCTGAAAGCAGTGTCTGGAACATGACAAGCATTTAGATGGTGCTGAATCTACACAGTGCACTTTCCAGTCCCTTAACCAGAGGTGTTGAAATACTCCCTTAGGTCTGGATCAAAGCAGGGAGGTTTTTTCCGAATTGTACTCACAGACTCAATCTGGCATGCCCAGCGAGTCTTACAAAGCTGGACAAGTTCTTTGTCCCCTACTCCCAAGTTCCCTTTTAAAGGCTTGTTATTTGTGATGGTGGACGAGAGATGTGGGGAAAAAAAGAATAGAGACATCAAAGAAGTCACTGGGATGGTTTTGCAAGTGGAGCAAAGGACAAGATTGAGTTCTTGGGCACAGCAATGGACGTATAGTGCCTCCGGATAGCTTTTCTCTTAATTGAGCTTGTCCACCTCTCACTGCTCCACTCAAAACTGAAGCACCATCATAGGACCGAGCGACACATGTAAGACGTCTTAGTCCGTGTTTTCAAGTTGCTTCTCTAGGGTATCACTGATGGAGCTTGCATTAAATGCAAACGTGTGGAAAACATTTATTGAACATATCTGAAAGCTGCTCTCAGACAAGCAGTATACTAAAGAGGTTGTGTAGGTTGTGTAGTGCCTGTCAGTAGCAGTACCTTATGCTGATACTCAGCCCATCTTCCTATAAACCGTCTTGAGACCATCCGTCGCTGGTGACTCACACACTAAGCCACAGAATGTAGTATGAGAACTTGCATTAGACCTGGTTTGTTAAAACATGCATGTGGGCTTTTAAATATTTTGTCGAATTATTCATTGTTTTCAGACATGGTGCTATTTTGAAAAAGTATGTCAGAGTTTAGTTGTGTGCAACTCCAGCGCTTCAATTATTTACTGTTTATGCAAAGTACATTTCATCTTTCCTCCACAGACAGACAAAGGTACGATGTCACACAACTGATTCAAGGATCATAAAGTGCCCCCTTTGGGCTACGTAGGCTTGTATTTGATAAACCTTTGCTTTATAGATGAACAGATAAGCAGCCAGTCACAGAACAAAATCTGCATGTCAAGATTATTATACCCGATTTAGTGTTTGTGGAAGACTTTAACAGTTAAGATACAAACTGACCTTCCTACTCCACAATATACAAGATGACAGTGTAAAAAACATTATGCCAAAAGCATTTGGCATCTAGCGCTGTCTGAAGCACTGCTGTGGAATATGTCACTCACGGGATCTGCCATGTTCTCTTGACGGACAGCTCTGAGACATCCACACGGCAATCAAAAAGAAGAGGTGACACGATCATCCACTTGTGTGCTTGCACGGCCAAGAATGAACAACGCCGTCTCTGTGCCTTTCACACCTACTCGTGCTCATAGATCATTCGGTGTAAACGCTCAGGTAGTCTTCATGGCAACGGGCAAACAGAGACAGGCAACTGTAAATAGAGCGACTGAAGCAGTGACAGGGGCCGTGTCCGCACTGCTGCTCAGAGCAATGTCAAGTTCACTAAAAGCAGGACTGGAAATGAACGCTACATCCGTGACTGCATGGACTGAATATGTCAGCGCTAATTAAGTTTACACAGCACGAACTGTTACGAGTGTCGGTGTTGTGGGCAAACAGGTACGAATAAAGTACTGTGGGAAACACGTGCCACTTAAACAGTAGCTCAGCTCTAAATATTGTATATGAGGGGGGAGGGGTGGAGTGGGATCAATACATTGACCTCCATTGGTTGAAATATTCAAGTTATATACATTGTTATGAACAGGCGTAATGAATAAGATTAACAATGGCTGTATACCAGTTACGTGACCCAGTTCTAGGGCAATGTTGTGCAATGTGGCTCACTAGTACAATTAAATAGAGAAGAATCATCAAGTTACACCGACTTCTATGAATATGACAACTCTCACCTTGTGAGCCAAGTTCAATGTATACTTAGATTCCTAGATTTATTAGACAAATTCTGGATTATTTTGTAATTTGTATGCATTTATTGGTTTATTGTTCCTGATGTACAAAGCTATTTTGGTGTTTTATTCACCATCCAATAAATCTCTAGTAACTACCTATGAAGGAAGTTATGGAGCACTGGAGTGTGATTTTCCTTCCTCTGGGTTTTACAAAGTGCAGCCACTTCATTTTAAAACTGCTTCACAATTCACCTTGAAGGAATTCTTTACATTACGCTTCTGAATTATTGGCCACAACGAGTTGACATTTAACTTGTGAACCATGTGTTCTGAAGAACAGGCTGTTCGGAGCAATTTTCTGCTCATTTTCTGCCCTTTAGAGATAATAAAAAACAAGTGGCGAGTCACTTCAGTTCTTTTGAGGCACTCGTTTTAAAAGCTTAGTCAAGGCAAGTTTATTTGAATTGCATATTTTTAAAGCAAGGCAGTTCAAAGACACCAAAAGGCACCAAAGACAAAACATCTCATTCTGCCGCTGGACATTAAATCTCTGTTACAGTGCTGAGAAACACTGCACACATTTTATCCACATTTCCCGGCAGCCATTCCCCTGACAGACGTGTAACTGTACGTCTCAGGCTCTTCCAGGACATGACATCACCCAGAGGTGTGAGATTAATTCATTTCACCAGATATTTCCAGCAGGCTCTTTGCTATACATTCAGGTTTCAGGTTTCCCCCTGAGATCTGCTCCAGCTTGCCACCAGATGTGTTTGTCTCCATGATGGTGTCAAGACTCATAACAACTGCAAGTCAATCTAATGACATTGTACCCGATGCTGTCTTCTTACTATTGACCCTTTAGAACCTCCTTACAGGGGAATAGTATTTGTAATAGACAGTGTGGTTGACATATAGCTGCAATAAAGATATACTCATTCTTAGTCAGCCTTCAAAATGTCAAAGTCTTTAAGTCTAACTTTCAAGAGAGAAAATTAATGAAATGACCAAAGAGATTGTCTGTAATTGTCCTCCAGGACAACATAAACCTTCTGTGCAGGGTGATATCAACGGTCAGGGTCTTAGAAAACTCTCAATCAATCATGATCAGACACCTCCAGGATGGAGGTTTGATTAGGGAGTGACTGCTGTCATCGTTAAATGTCTGTGATCTGACGTGTTGTTCACCCGTCCATCCACTCCCACCTCCTTTATAGATTTTGTCCATAGACAGGATACAAAGATGGACGACATGTCTGCTCCACAAAAGGGAAGCGTCTCAGTTGCCAGCTAGTGACACACCTCCTCCATGTTAGTGGATGAGACATGGACCAAACTAAAAAGTCAAACTCATCACAAACTCATCACACTGATGTTTATTCTGGTTTTAATTATTCATTTGATATCATCCTTAAAAAAAGGGTTGTCATGATTGACAGCTGAGACTCACTCTTGATTGGTCGAATGTGTGTTTTGATGGCATGTTTTTATTTTTCTGCTAAGTTTGATTTTAATTAGTTATTTGATGTTGTAAAAAATGTAGTGGAATGTCATGATTGACAGCTGAGAATGACTCGTGATTGGTAAAGCACGTGTATCAACGAGACCTCAATACTATTTACTCCCTTCCCATAATCGCCACTGTGCAGGCTCAAAATGTTTTATTTTACCAGGTCAAAACCTGTTTTGCATCTCAAATCAAGTCAGAAGTCAGATCTGTCAAGATCAAGTCAAAGCTCTAATCTAAACGTTTATGAGTTAATGTGTAGTCACAGCTCTGGTGCTTCAGTGACCCTCTCCTGCAGCCCTGGGATTCAGGAGCGAACCCTCTCACATGTGAGCTCTCTCATGAATAGTGGAAACAGCGTCTTTCACCCAGTTTGGTGCCGAGCATTTTAATACTGTCCAGCCTTCCTCACCTGTCAGGGCGCCCTCCCCTCGAGAATACTGTGTTTGACCTGCTTCACAGCGTCAGCTCTGCCGTTACCCTTTGACCTGAAGAGACAATGGACCTGACCTTTACCCTTCACCTTGCTCAGACTTATATCACTTTCATTGTTTTAATATTTTCTGAAGCCAATAACACGAAAGACGGAATCTATCGCTCAATTAGATTAACCATTAATTGGTCATCATATGTTAAACAGAACATCATGATGCATTATAGTCATATTAAAAGTTAGCATTGCTTGATTAGGGTACAAATCACACACTAGATGTTTCAACCCTTCAAGGCTTTTCATTAATTGGTGAGTTTGTTCTCAACCTGCATCTCAGCTTTGTTTTGAGAGCTCTTTCAATGATTGCTGCTCAGCCCCCTCAAGAACAAACACATACAGGCACAAAAACAACTTGATTAATGTGAGAAAAAAGCTTGGTTGTGGTTAAGGGAATCCAACATTGATTGTTATAAGGAAATGAGGAACAAACAAACACACATCTCATGTGTCTAAGTCCAGCTCTTTGCCGATTCACCCTGATCTGCTCTGCACAAGGTTTTTCATTCACTTCTTCCACTTTGCTCCAACAAGAGATCAAGTCAACATAGGTTGTGTCAGGCATAGGAACAAACAACCCATAAGACAAGTGTCCACCAGGATTGTATTGCAGCTTAAACTATGTGGTCTGACCGTCTGCATGTACAGTAACAACTTATGGATGATAGCACAAGTCTTGAGATTATTTAATGATGAACAGTGAGCAAACAGATGGAATGGAGAAATCTGTAAACAAAGAAATGTTCAGAGAGAAGAAATCTCAGAAGAAAAAATATATAGGAGCGGTGAAATACAGCAGCAAACAGATTTACAGACACACACACACAGAGAGAGACAAACACCGTTTGTAGTTTCCCCTTTGTAGCTTTGCTGTTTGGGATAATGACCTGGGCTCAGAGCTCGGATCCAAATCCTTAATTCATCTCTCTCTCTCTCTCTCTCTCTCTCTCTCTCTCTCTCTCAAACACAGATACTTTAACATTCAGCTTCTCAAACAAATGCCTACCTTTCCTCCCAGCTACCAGGAAACCGATGTGTAGGGTGTATTTGAGAAGTTGTTTAAATGCATATATTCATACACTGTTCTTTTTGTTCATTCTAATCCTTTTAAAACACTGGAAAGTAGATGAGAAGTTGATATAACAGAAGTTTGAAACTGATTAAAAACTGTATAATGGTAAAACATTAAAACTAAATTTGACGCAACTTTCAAAGCTGCAATAATGGATTTTTTTTTGGACCATTTGGTGGCGGCACAGTAAATTACAATTTTTATCCACAACCACATCGAGCTAACATGCCCAGGCAGCATGCAGGATAGTTCTTTCGATATATAAAAAGCTTCCTGCTGTGGCTGGAAACGAGGCTAATAAAAGAGGAGAGTGAACCAAAACGATAAAACTCAACTCAATAGGTTAAAAGAGGCTATAAAACAGCCAGACCTACGGGGGACTGCAGAGGCAGGTGATGATTCTCAGTGGGTTCATCACCTCCAGCGACACATTTCACTTTTCACAGCCATTTCTTCAATCGTTGATATGAAAATTGTGATTATAGAAGCTTTATTGTTGTTGGTTCAGTTCCTTGAGAGTGATAAGACAGGAGTGGATTGAACTTCTCGCTGTTTATTGCCAGAATTAACTAATGCATGGCACAGCAGTTACTGGTTTAATTGGTAAGTCTCATTTCATTTTTGTCACTACTGCAATATTTTGAACCTCCATTCCCAAAAACGTTTTTGCATCCACTACACATTAGTTCTTCGGTTCAGCACACTTTAAAACTTTATCTGAGTCTCGATTGAATACTGAGACTGGCTCGTTATTGGTCGAGCGCGTGTATCGATGAGACATTGATACCACAGCTCAGTATTGTTGTTCTCTCAGCACTGCACAAGCGGACAAGAGTGATAATTTATATAAAATAAAAATATTTTTGGGGTCACTGGTATTGGAGTGTGATTCTCCAAACCCACTGGTAACATATTGGGATTTTTCCTGGTAACCAGTCCAACTGTTAGCAGGGGGGTTCAGTGATGGTAAGTGCTACTTAGGGGAAATTTCTGTTATTCTCAATCCAAGCAGAAAGAATCATATCAAATTAGGTTTTTTAAATAAGCTGTGTTCCTGAATTTACCCGTTGTTGGTACGTTCCATCACTCAAACATGAGTTTTACACTCTAATATTACCACAATAAAGCATAATATGTTTCAAGCTATAAAAAGATAAATAGTATAGCAAGAAAAGTTTCTAGTTATATCATTAAACATATCTCGTTATAAACTTTTCATGCATGGTACAACTTGATGCTGCTCCGTTTTTGTTTTTCTGGCGTTGTAGCAATAAGCTTCTGTAACATTTCACTGGTTGTCTTATCCAAAGTATCACAGAAAAAGTAGGAAATAGACAGAAAAAGTACAATAAATATTACACACAATAAATAAGATACTGTATTAATTCACTTGAGATTCAGATAAATATGAGGGGTCACAGTTGAGCTGTTTTCTGAGCCTCGTCATTAAAATTAATTACATGTGAAGGAGATTAACTGAATGTCATTGACATTTACCACACATAAATTAGCAATTTAAACAAACAGTGCTGAACGTGACAACTATCTATTTTTAAAAAAGGATCAGAACAAAGGACCTTGAATTAAAAGTGTATTTTTCCATCCGATATGCATAGTTCTATATATTCAGAGAAGTGCAGGTGCTGGTGAGAAAATTGAACAAAAGAATTAAAAGATGAGTGACAATCTTGCATCTTCAATCATGTATATAATACATATCAATTATAGCATATGAAACTATATAATTATTCTTCTGATACATTCTGCTTCCTTTTTCAAGACCATCTTCTGAGTGCACAGTTATTAATCTGATAGAAGCTGACAATTCATGAATACAAAAATCCATTGTTGCCACTTTGAAAAGAAAAAGGTAAATGCAGGACAAGCAAAAGTATTTTTTGCCGGAGCTGCCGGCTTCTCAAAGAATAAAAAACAGTCTTTGTCCCTAATAGACAGACTGCAGCCCTCCGAGCCACAGCAGAAGATTATGGGATTTTTGTTTGCTAATTGCTCGTCTCTTTCACGAGACATCTCCTGCTGTTGGGGCTGCTGGTGTGCAGCCGACTGATCTTTATCCAGTCGCGTGTTCTAATGGTGTAAAGATACTCAAAGTGCTGCCGCTTTTTTTTTTTTTTTAAAGGGTGTGAGACACAGACATCTTCTGCAAACAGTCTCTGGTCTTTAAAGTTTTTTTGTTCTCTACTGTTCCCTTCTCTTTTCACAGCAACGACCATAAAGGTGAGTCCAGGTTCCTGGAGGTCTCCAGCAGGGGCGGATCCAAGGGCTGGACCAGGGGGGGCACTGACCCCTGCTGAAATGTGATTGGCCCCTGAAATGCCCCCTGTCCAGTCATGAATCTTTATTTAATAGGCTAACAACACTAACAGTACATATGACAAAACCTTGACGGCCCCACTGCTGTCAAGGTTGACTGAGCCACTGTCAATGAAATTAGCTTTACCTGTGCTTTTCTCCACCAGCGGGGAGCTCATAGAAAAGCTATGATGATAATAATGTATGAAAGAAAGAAATGAAAATACTGTCAATGCTGTGAGAATAAAAAAAAAGAAGCAGATTTTGTAATGGGATCATTGTCATTTTGAATCAATACAAACCGCTGTCACGCCTGCATCAAGAACAGCAGAGGTTAAAGTCGGAGGGGAAGCGTGACACTGTCGGGATGTAAAGGATAATAGCTACCCTCCGTTCTTTTGACCTTCAGCTCGGTGGATCTCAGATGATCGACAGAGTCACAGTCACCTGCCTGTGCGTGTAACCACTCTCATCCGAATGAGAGCGGTCTCATTAGGAGGAACGGTGTAATACGCACAGGGATGGTCATGGCAAGTGCAAATGTAAAATGGCTGAGAGAGCCTGAAGAGCAACTGTGCCCCCCCTCGTGTGCACAACCCCCCAACTATAGCGCGTCGCCTATAGCACCAGCGCTGCCTTTTACACAAACCCTATGTAAGAGGTGTAGGGATGAAGGCAAACAAGTGAACCACGAAACTTATTTTACTTCATTTTATATCATAGAAGAAGCAAGCGAGGATACGTTGAAGGATTTCATTCTCAGGTATAAACTGATGAGTAAATCTTTATTTTGAAAAGTGGGTTTTATATTTGTGTGTAAAACAGCTGTTTTGTCAGCAGTGTCCCTCAGCTCCCGTTTGTCTCCCTCAAGTGACACATGCATCTATGCTGCTCTTTGTCCTGTCACGTCAATGTCACATACTATATCTGGCAATACTGTGTAGGTCACAACATGCTGCTGCACCGAGTCTCTGACATGTACAGTGCAGTGCAGCCCTTCACCTGACTGCCTCCAAACTCCTCTGGCTGACACACAGACTTAAATTGACACTTCCTGCAGTTTCCTATATTTTGATTGATTATTTCCGTTCATGAAGACAGCTAGTGTTTGTGGCTAGCTCCTAGCTACCTATAGAAATACGCGAAACCCAGTTTTGCAATCCGACTTACGCTACTATGATGGTGATTGATCGGCGAAGATAACAAGGCTTTGCTGTTGACACATTTTTAATGGTCTAATCTACTTCCTTGGATAAATGTAGGAAGGCTCTGCTTTGTGTTACAGCGGCCATGTGGGAAAACATACTCAGCTGGAAAGTGTATCCGAGGAAGGTTTCTGCCAAATTAGTGGCTCGATCTGCCGTCATTCGGACCAATGTTAATCAAGAACACGTGGGAGAGAAATCACGTCGGGCTTTCATCTCACCGCTGCCCAGTGGGGAAGCAGAGGGATCGAGCCATATGCAGATGTAGCTGAACAGCTGGAGCTCAGTTGCTGCTTCCAGACCCCGGCAGTCAAGGCCGTGTGCGAGAGAAGATGCCTGACATGAGCTCATGATGAAGAGACATTTAAACATTTACAGCACCACAACACCACAAAAATACTTATAACCGTGGTAGTTTTGGTGTAGAGAGTTTTGCTTTCATCTCTACACCAAACACAGTTTACACATAAACAGCCAAAGGAGAAGCGTGGACAACCCTCAGTGTCTCTAAGCAACATTAAGGATAATACAATTCAGGCCATTTTCAAAGATAAGAGAATCCAGAGTGGTTGAAATGCTGAAAGTCCTAAAAAAGACAGGATATAGAAGAGACCCGGGGCCACATCAACACTTCAACACATAAAGATAGTGTCTCCTTTGGCCCAGCGTCGCTCTGGAGGCACTCACCCAGTCGGGAGTGCAGTGTCTCATGTCGTCCCGTGTGATGTCTGTGTCACCTCGCAGACGGAACACGGAGCTAATGCTGACTCGGGTGTTTGTGTCCCACTGGGGCTGAACCATGTAAGAAACGGCATGCACTCGGGGCAAAAACTAACTCTCGGCACATGTGATGTGTGGAAGGAAAGAAAAACAGAGAACCTCTTTTGTTTTATCGCATGTCCTTCAAACTACCGACTGACAGGTACATTGTGTTTTTTTGACAACAGTCCTCAGTGGCCTACATTAGCAAGAGGAGCAGCAGAATAGCGATGGCTGGATTTAGAGTTCTATTTGGGATCAGATTAGCCGCTAAAACCCAATGTGAGTGACAGTGTAATAAGCTGCAACGTTTTTTTAAATATTGTAATCACTATATCCTTTCATTTGCCATTTTTAACATTCAATCTATCCAATAAAGTACATATAGTCATGAATTTTATATTTTCCCCCTCTAACAAGCCTTTTCCCACCCCTTCCTTAGCTTCCAATTCCCCCCCCTCCATCCCTTCCTCTTTCCCTCTGTCAGTCTTATCGCCGTGCCCTTGGCTTTCATTTCTCTGGGGCTTTGATGGGTGCTGCGATGGCCCCATGATTGACGGGGCTGAGCTGATTTCCAAACACTAATCATGACATCAGCGCTCAGTCG
This sequence comes from Hippoglossus stenolepis, assembly GCF_022539355.2. Taxonomy (NCBI): domain Eukaryota; kingdom Metazoa; phylum Chordata; class Actinopteri; order Pleuronectiformes; family Pleuronectidae; genus Hippoglossus; species Hippoglossus stenolepis. The sequence goes on from NC_061484.1 coordinate 23,396,056, forward strand.
ATTTCACATCACGTCACATCATATCACATCAAAGTTGACTGATTGGACGGTGAAAAAGACCAAAAGACAGTTTCCTCCATATCTCTCTGGGGAAGAATGTACAGTGTCAGTATCGTTTACAGCAGAAACGATCTGCTGACTCTCGTGTAGTAGAGATTACTGGGAAACATTTTTTAGATTATCACATGCCTGAAAAAATTGCTACACTAGATGTTATAATGAAAACAATATGTGATATTTAAAGATGTTATTAACGATAGCAGCAACAGCTAATATGATAATAATAATAATAATAATAGTTGTTGTCTGAACCCTTTAGCTCTGGAGTCAGAGATACCCGAAGAGAGAGAGAGTGAGTGTCACTCTAATTTTAATTTGCCTTTAGGAATTTACTACATGGACTTTAAATGGTCTAATTCAAGAATCAGTTGAATGGAGCTACGTTTACAGATGAGCAGTTTTGTAAAAAATACCCATTTGTGCATTCAGGGATGTTGCAACACTTGATGTGTCAGAGATATCGACAAAACTGAAATGAATGATTAAATGCAAGAACGCTTCACATCATTTACACATGTCAATTCTTGAAATGCTTCCCGTCTTTGGCTTTCGGATAAACAAGTGTAAAATGTGCATCAGAAACTACGTCATCTGTATATGACACAAAGAAAATGAAGGTCCTGGGACTGGGATGGAGGAAGTTTCAAGTCTCTTCTGCATCGGGAGTTGCACAGTGCACTGAAAATGACCCGAAACGAGGGGCTGCCTTGAAGGTAGGAAATCAATTAGTGAAAGCATGCAGTGAAGGATGGTCAGCACAAATGCTAAGTGCAGTTTGTAGTTAAAGGGCTAACACATACACAGAGAGAGAGAGAGAGAGATCTGAGTTAAGTTACAGTCAAAACTTTCATATCATACAAACGGGTACATTAGTACTTTAATGTCTGCAAACAAACCATCACTAGAGAGAGTCATGGGACAAAACTGAGATTTTCCCACAACATTTGTGTTGTGTTCAGTCTTCCTGCTCCTCTTCTTCCAACGGGCCTCACTGGGACAACAAAAATCCTCACATGCATGAGAAACCAGTGATCAGAAGGAGAATAAAGGTTATTAGAATCCCAGTGGGTCAGTTAAATGCTGATTCCCGTCCTGTTCAGTGCTCTACGTACGCTGAAGGTCAAACGCAACCTTACAACAGAAAACAGTGGTGATGAGTAGATAAGTGAATTAACCCTTGTGAGGTTTTACTCACCCAATGTTTGTGGGTCTGGTGGAAACACAACTGATTTTTAAAACAATGCTGCCATAACAATTTATTCAAAAATACAAATGACTTCTAGCTCAATTAAAAGCAAATAGACAGGATAGATGATTCATATTTGCTACTTACGTCTCCTAATTTGTCAATACATACAGTGTTTTATAGAAATGACATGAGGCCTATTGAACACATGCCAGTGTACACAACACATGAAGTTTTATTGTATGTGTTCTTGCACAGGTAGTAGTAGTAGTACTGGTGGTAGTAGTAGTAGTATTAGTAATAGTAGTAGCACCACATATGTAATACGTGTAGAGGCGTGCATGGAATGCTCAATAAAAAATGAACCAAGGTCAATGAGTCCCAGGTTGAATTTAATCAGGTCCCAGGGGCTCAGACACCCTAACAGGGTTAAAAAGTAAAAGTGCTGCAGTGCAATGAATCCAAATTGAGTCTTGAAGAATGGAGACATTTTTAACCACATTTTTCTTTCTAAGCCTGCGGCCTTTCCAACAAATTTTACAGACATCTGTTAAAGCAGCTATCATTTTTAGGCCACTTGGGGGAAAACGAACAAGCTTTAAACATAACAGACATTATTAAACTGAACACAACCTGAATTTGAAGTGTTAAATGATTCAGAATGTGCCATCTAACAATAATTACATTGTATTTAAGCTGAATGGAAGGGTATGATATGTAGTGGACAGTCTGGCTCGAGGCCTCACTGAGACAAGACGTGGGAAACAAGGTCCTATTACCTGCAGGTCAACCTCTACCCAAGATCCATATAAAACCCCAGTTTCACACACGTTAAAGACCTGAACAAGTAATACAAAAAAGAGGCAAAATAACAATATCAATTATTTTAATAAATTGAACTAAATATATTGCTTATGCATCGTGTGAGCACAGTTAGGATAAAACACATGACTGATCTGCCTCTGATTAGCAAAATCTGTTCATCAAGTGTTCGTCGTTCTCTGCTGATGAAGAGTTTAAAACCAGAACCTTCACTATGGAGCAAAGTCTTTCAAATGAAAAGAAATACTAATGGGACATTATTGATATCGACTGATGTGACGGATGGATCATTTTTGGGCTTATCACCCAGTCATATGAGAAACTGCAGGTTTCAAGTAGGCTAATGAGTCTAATGCGGTGCTCACACCAAACGCAAAGTGTATTTTCCCCAGAGAAGCCAGCATCAACATGTAGGTCCACAGGATCTTTACAGAGGTGCACACAGCCCTGGGATTTTCTCCTCCACAGCTGGAGCTCTTCTTTACCTGAGGCTGAGGCTGACCAGTGGTTAGTTCAATGACCTGCTCGCTCAGATCTGTACCAGGACCTGTCTCTGGTGAGTTTCATTCCCAAAGCTGATTGGCTTTCTTGTCATTGCATCACGCAAACTTTTCACAGCCTTTTCTAGTCATTTACGCCGGTGTGAATGATGCGTAATTGGCGTCGACTCTCATCTTTGCATCTACTTGTTGCATCACTTTTTAAAGGAGCACAAAGTTTGTTCTTCTTTCTGTGTGGAGTTTGCATGTCCTCCCCGTGTCTGTTTTCTCTGGGTACTGCAGCTTCCTCCCACTCACCAAAGACATCCAGGTCAGGTTAACTGGAGACTCTAAATTGCCTGTAGGTGTGAATGGTTGTTTGTCTCTGCATGTCGGCCCTGCAGTGGACTGGCGACCTGTCCAGGATGTACCCCACCTCCTGCCAAATCGGCTCCAGCCCCCACTGCAACCCTCAAAGGGACAAATGGTACAGATAATGGATGGGTGTTCTCATCTCACTCGCAAAACCCCTTCATGTATCTTGAAGAAAAATACAAGACTTTAAAGACTTAGGATGGAATATTGATACTTAAGATGGACGGCAACATTTAACTCTCGGGCTGAAAATGAGTCCCACTCCTCTCCTGTAAAAAGGGATTATTGTCCCCCACCTGAAGAGAGAGACATATGAAGACTGATATTTGACCTCCTATAGCTATACGTTTTACATTTGGCTAATGCACTCAGCCACTCATATCACTCATCACTCTCTCTACACATGACCACACTAATAATAATAATAATGGCTGAATTCCCCCGAATCATTCTCTCACTGGGGGGGAAAAGCATTAAACCTAAATAACCGTGCTTTTCGCTGACAGGCAAAAGGCCAATGTTTCACCTCTGAGTCTGACGCTAATCATGGTGACAACATTTAGAAAGAAAGAAAAAAGAAGCCACACAGATACTCACAGCAGCACTGTCATCTCTGACATTTGCCATTTTCCATCTTGTTATCTACAGCTTTCTGTCGACGTTCCCGCAGCCTCACGTGCGGAGCCAGAAACCCGTCGAAGGAGGATCTAAAAATAGCAGCGGCACGCAGCTCAGTGTGCCCAATATGAGTGAGCACGTTTTTTAATATATCTCCTCATTAAATATGCGTGAGATTAAGTGCTCCAGACTCCACTGTTTGTTCTGTGATGAGCATTGTTTTGAAATGCATCAACTCCCTCTGCCCGACCCACTTAATCTGTTCTGTCCTCGACACAGATGAATGATGTTGACTGGGCAAACAGATATGTCAGAGTGCACACACTGTACGTGGCACGTGAGTCAATATTACAGTTATTTTTAACAGCCTCTCTCTAAATTTCCTGTTTGCTCAATAAATACAGGGACGTTTCCTGCTTTTTCTCTCGGAAATTCTGGTTATTGCAATTACTCAATGGCACGATTTAGTCGAGAGTAGTCTGCCTCACCGGATGCACACTGTGGGTATAAGCCCGGCCACTGGGCGCCTGTTTCATCTCACTTCGCAACCTACACTCTGCTTTATACAAATCATAGTCAAAACGTCTTTTCTGCTATTTATGGCGTTTTATTTGCATTGGAATGTCAATGGCAGGGATCACCTCCCCAGATTCCTCACTAAAGCGAGCCCCCTTCCCAGACTGGTGCACTGTCCCTGCATCCTTGGTTAAGTGCTTCCCCTTGATGATTGTGATTGGTAAAAGAAATACAAAGAAGCCCAAGCGCGGGAGCTGTGTCTGGATATGCGAAGACTCACTTGATCACTTCATCTCCTAAACGCAGGGAAGGAGGTGTAACTTCCCCACGGCCGTCTGACGTGCACCGTTAAATGTTTTAATCATGGCGTCAGTGATTTTGAAAGTCAAAAACGGCATATACACACAGCATTACTGACATCTGTATGTCACACGGCTCTCTGAAGGATCTCAGTGGGAGATGCTGCTCTTCTGCTTCTTTCTCAGGAAATTGGCTTCGCACACCTTAGACGATCCGTGCCGGTGCCACTAATTCAAATGTGGGTCAACACTTGTGACCCCCACAGGCTGGGCGGCATATGCCACCGTGGAAGCGGAGGGATCTGGCCAAACTTTATACGTTTATCTCACAACCACCAACAGTCGGGAGCAGACTTTCTTCGATTTTCAGCTTATGATTTCTCCAATGCGGTGCCATACATCCGTGGGTAAAATAGGCAGCAAATGTTACCAGCCAGCTAAAATCCCTTTGCTGAATTGGCTCCAGTGACAGCCTCTGTAATCCGGAGGGACAGGTGTTGCCATGACAACAGCTTGCCCTGAGCTGAGCTGGCGAAGCTTTCAAACAAATGATTACATGAGTGAAAAGAAGAAGAAGAAAAAAAAAAAAACCTATGTCTGTGCCAAATATGTGCATACAAGGCATTCCGCCTCCTCTGCTGCTCTGGAGGACGAAAAAAACAAAAAACGCATCCAAGCTCTCGCAGAGTGCTTCAAACGAGAGCTCGAGACCCAAGGTGGATACGACACCGTGGGCAGGAAGTGACCTTGGATCTATAAAGGAATGACTTAGTAGAGAAGTTTGTGGACAGACCGTGCAATGGCGGTCTCATCGCTCTGCCGGTTGAAGATAAGGCTAATAATAGAGCTACTGTATCTTTCAGGACTGCCCAGAGGCACCGACCTAACATCCAGTAAAGTCAGAAAAACACCACAAAGTTCATCCAGTAAAGTTAATCCATGATAACACATAAATATATATATATATTGTTCCCAATGAGGAAAAGTGCACCCAGCATCTTTCTTCAGCAAACTTTTTTGTGTGTGTGGCCATTCGAAGTGCTTGTCGTTGAAAATGTTTTAAAAAAGGTGCTGGTGTCATCACTGCAGCTCATTTTCCAGCTACCAAACAGATGGGACAGGACTTATCACCTTGGTAAAAAAAAAGGAAATAGAGTTCTGGCCATGTCCGTCTATCCCGAGCAGTAGGATGTGTCTGAAACCATCGAGACAGACAGGCCCATTTGTGGAAACACATCAGCCGCATAATGAGTATTCTGTTGAGCTTTTATCGCCGTATGCCTTGCGAGCTAGTTAGATGTGTAGTCAACCCAAAACAACACCACAATTCCTTCCTTTATGACCGTCAGATGGAGCGGTGATGGTGCAGTGTCTGTAACTATGTCTGTTTGGAATGGGCTGTTTATTCGGCCTGTGGTGATGCTGATTGCATTTTTTCTTTCTGAAAGTGTAAAAGCGACCTGCATTAATTAAGCCGCAGCAAGTAAAGACCAGTCGCTGGACTCTACTTATTCAAAGTTCTGTGAAGCTCGACACAGAAACCCGATGTGGAGAATCGGCTGTTGTTGCCGTTGTCTTGAATGAACCATTGGAATCAGCAACATCACTTATGTTGAGGAGTCCCAGCCAATGCTTCTAAACAGCGCTGGTCATCTAGTTTTTCCAAATTGTCTTATTATTGAATGTATCGCGTTTTCCAAATCACACCAAAAATCTGACTGCACTTCTTCGGGCCCTCAACAATACACATACCAAGTGGGAAGCGAATAACAATGGTTCTTGAGATATGCGAACAACATACAGACAGTCAGAATGAGATTTCTGGAATTATAAGACAGATGAGAGCCAGCTTCCTCTCATACACAAAAACAAGGTCAGGGAAAAGACCCATGCACAGCACTTTTCTGATGACAGCCCTCCCCAACCTCTTGCCAGAGACGAACGTGATACTGACATACACCCTGACTGTGCTGCTGATGACCAACAGGCTCTTCAGAATCTCATCATTTATTACCAGGAGCCTGACTCGTGTGTGGTGGATCTGACTGATCAAATTGAGCTTTAAGGTCAAAGACTCCCATCTGCGGCAGTTAGTCCCGCTGAGGGCCACGGTATGTGCTGCTTTTACAGATTAGGCTTAGCTGGAAGACTCGTCTTGTTTTATCCAAATCCCTGCTGAGTTATTTGCTCTTTAGTCGTAATCAACTCCAACCCTTATTGGAGCTAATCCGTAAAACAACTGGAAGGAAACCAATGCTGGGCTCGCAGTGTTTCAGCAAATGAGTCTACCTGAGTTGTTTAAGTACATCAGAGAGAAGTAGTTCAGCATTTTAACACCATTTACTCACTTGAGTGTTAGATAAGATTTAACCCCTTACCTGCTAAAAACATGAAGTTGGCAAAAAGACAGCCAGGCTGACTCGGTCCAACGATATAAAAATCCACCTCCCACCACCTCTGACCTCACAAACTAACACATTACACATTGTTTCATTAATCAATACAGAAACCAAGAGAATAAAAGTATATTTAAAGTTGTATTGAAATTGTGATCTGAACAATGTCTTGCTGGTTATAGACTCTAAAGATGGATGACAAGGAAGCTCCCAGAAGTGAAGCCAAATCCCCTCGATTGCCCCCTGGCAGCTGGCTGCAGAGGGGACCACAGGCCCAACCTCCTCCATGGCAGCAGAAACCACTACATCTTCTACACTCAAAACAATAATTTAGAGAATACCAAACACTGTATTAAGGCCCTGTGATGTAATACACCAGGTTTAATGTTTATACTCATTATGTTATTTTAGTATGAATTATGATTTCTATTACATTACAGGCTTAACTTTTTATTTTTCTCTTTTTACGTTGGTTTTTACTTTACATTTTTATTTAGAACATTGATATTGTCGTTCTCTCCTCGACTCATCAGGAGACAGTGGCCTGAAACTGCACCATCTGCAGACGTTTTCTGTTTAGCTGACTCGGCACCTGGACAAGGACAAAAAGGTGCATTTTCTTCACCACACAGAGTTTTGTTCTCAGTTACATTGACTGGCTGCACTCCAAACAGTCGTGTGGTAATTTTACTTAGGTCTTTGCACTGTAAATGAGGTCTAATTCTTTGAGAATGTAGACTGGAACTGTGTGTTGTGGACATACAAAAACATTGTTGGAATTTCACGCACATTGACGGTGATATTACAAAGGGAATAGACTTTGATTTCTTCTGGTGTATTGCTCGGTTATTTGCACTAAAGCAAAGGTCAGAATAAACAAGAGATTTAATGATTTAAAGGTCATGTTGAGCAGAAAATCCCTACAGGATTAACGACTGGGTTAATACCAGTTAGGTTATAACCTCTGAACTACAACCCAGAGTTCGTTGCTAAGGCTAGAAGACAGTTCAGTTCATGAGTTCTCTGAATGCCTGAGGTAAAAACACTTTACTGAGACTAAACACTCTAAATTCGGCATGTAAAAACCTGCTTCATTTATACTGCGGAACTTGTTTATTTGGCTCCCCGCTACAGAGTGCACAAGCATTAAACATTTACAGTCAGAGCTTTGTAAAACTATTTTTGGGACCCACGACCCACAAACGCTATCTTTCCCTGGGTAGCACAGGCAGCCAGGGCAATTTAGGTTTCTAAAACCAGATCTCACGTTTGTGCTAGCGATAGAAGGGCATTAAAGCATGGAGGCATTATAAATCCTTCTCTGTGGACTCTGGCTTGTATTCTCACAGAGCTGTCTCATCCAGAAACACTTCAAATTAGCATCTCTGCCCACAGGGCACTGTCTGTAACGTGGGAGCCAGGAGCTGGCTGACAAAGCCCAGAGGGCCGCAGCATCCCTCACTGCCTTTGGTTGGAGGTATTAGAGCGCGAGTGGGAGAGGCAGAACGAGTAGGTGGACAGGAGAAATAATTCTGGATTGTGGCAGTAACAATTAAAGATGAGCAGAGTTTAGATGATTACTTAATGTGAAAAAAAGCACACCTAAGTTCCCTGACAGCCTTTAAAACAAACACACTCGCTTCCAGGCACCTAAGTATACTCACAGTTGATTTGAGGCCCCATTAGAAAGTTTGTACAAAAGCAAATCACATCCAGTGAACACACGAGAGGTCAATTATTCAACAATGGAGGCTTTCTAATTATACATATGCACACAAGCAACATCAATTATGCACATAAATTATTCACAAAAGTGTCTGAATCTTGATGCAATAATAACATACAATCTGGGGCTGGAGTGAGCCAAAAAGATCTGGAACAGCATCCCTCCCTCTCAGGTTACGAAGTAAATCTTAAATCTGATTGGAAGTTTCATCCATAGTAATGAGACCTGATGGACTATCATAAAATCCATAAATTTGTGTCATTAGGGGTGTGCATGAGCGTGTGGTGGGACCGACCCAACCTGAAGAACCAATAACTCCTGTCGCTCAGGAGGCAGAGAGGGTCGTCCACTAACCAGAAGGTCGGTGGTTCGACTTTCCAGGCTCTTCTGGTCTGTATTCCAAAGTCGGCAAGATGCTGAGCTTCAAATAGCCGTGCCGACAGTGTGTGAATAGTATGTGATAGAAAAAGCCCTGCGTACAGAAGCTGTATTAATGTTTGCTCGAATGCACACCTTTGTCTCCCACCAGCCAGAGTATGAAGTACATACAGTCTTTCATGGATGCACATAAGCAGCCACACATCAATTCGACTTTTCAGACCACCTGTGTGATGATTGGTACCTGGAAGAAATTTGGAGTCGGAGTTTGCGCAGTAGAAATCGGGGATGGAGTCGGGGTGGCGAGGTCTTGCCGTTGCATGCGCTCGACAAGTTAGTTTCAGCTGTCAATCATGACCTTCTGCTTAACTAATTAAAACCAAACTTATTGGGGGGAAAAATTGGGGATGTACTACCCATAGTACAGCCAGCCACCAGGAGGCGATCGAGTCAATTTGGCTTCACTTTTGAAGCCTGCCCATATATTCTTTAAATAAACACGAAAGATTTGCAAAGAGATGCCACTCAATTAGTCGATTTTGCATAAACTTTGCTTCACAAATTCAAAAGCAACTTAATTACGAAGTCTAAACATCTTCCGCTATCCTTAAAGAATCTTCGTAATTCTGGCTCTTTCCTTTCCAACCAAGGAGCCTTTCTATTTTCATCTTCCCGTTTCTATTTTTGGATCGGCGCTGTGTGGTCCGGCATAGCCTCGCCTTCCAGAGGCTTGTTACTTAGAGCTGGTGGGATGTGGGCACATGTGTCCCTGTTTGTTTCCGATGTATTTTCAGAGAGGTTAATGCGTGCTGACATCACATAAATGTCCTCTCATCCAACTGAGAATATGCCAACCATGCAGCAGGCAAGCCAACTGCACACACGCACACTATCAGTCTGTCCTTACCTCCCGTCTCAGTTGATCTTCTTTTCTGTCTATACACTGTAATCCCACGACTCACCTTTTTTCCTGCATCTGTAAATAACCAGACTTTTCTGCTTGATTACTCCGACAACTTCACGTGATCAGTGTGTCTGTCTCTTATTCCTGAAAAGAGTTTCCAGGTCATCAGACTCCAGCGAGAATCTTTTAACTTCCCTCTCCCCGATATGAATTATTTAAAAAGAAAAAAACATTAAAAGTATTTTAAAACACATGAAAATGTTTTATTAAAGCTAAACAACACATGTCTCGGTTGAACTCAATATTTTTGGTGCGCGCTAAATTTCCAGCTCAGTTGCTTTCAGATCAATGACATGAGAAGTGCTCAAAAGATGGATAATAAAAGTTTAATACAGCTTCTGCAGTTTTCAGGCAAGATTTCTGTTTGCCTGATGTACGAAAGAATTCAGTTTGAGGGTGAATGAATATTCCTATGACATACTATACATAGCCAACTTGAAAAACAAGCAAATAACAAAACAGTGCTTTATGTTGTCGACGACTCGCCAGCCCGGGGTGCGGCGGAAACGAGCTGGCAGCAAGGAGACAGAAGGAAAAAAACGACAGTCCGACTTTTCCCTGACAGCAGTAAATGTGTTGATGTGCTGTGTTCCTCTGAATTCTGTCACGATGTGTTGACAATTTAAAGAATCGCTGACGTATGTGGGAAGCATAGCCCAAGGACAACATCACCTTTCAGAATAACAGGAGAGTCACAATGAACAAAGTTTTTCTATGCGGTGGTTCCAAAGCTGTGAGGGTGTTTACGTTGCGTATCATAGAGCGAACACAGTGCTCGGGAAATACCAGTCTGGTACTTGACGAGAATCTCACACCCAATAGATATAATGGGAGAGAATTGGGATGACTGTCATGAGCTGCTTTCAGGCGTGCACTGAACCTCCTCTGCAGTTTGTCCAGAGGAGGTTTATAAGTGAACACAAATGTCCCAGTGAGAGTCTACGGACCTTCAGCCTGGTCCCCGAGAAGTCCTCAGAAAGTCTGCAAAATCGGAGGCGACAACACAGCAGGGGATCCACACTGTGAGCTAGTGGGGGGGTTAAAAAAACGTCGTAGAAGACACCCACGAAGATGTGTCAAAATCAAGTGATCTCCGTAGTGGAGATAATATCACGTTACTTCCTGCCTCTGCCTGCTGCTCCACCTCTCGCCTGAATCCTGCGGAGGATTTGTTGCTGTTGTGAACGCGTCTGTGCAGAGAACCTCCCGCTGCATTGTGCATGTGCAAAAGGCAAACTTCAATACATCTATCCATCTAAAACTACTTGACACAGGGATTAAAGTTACAAATCAAAGCTTCGGCCGTACACACAGACACACACACATACAGACAGATGAACACACAAAAGAACAACACACTGACCTTCTGAGTGTCACGATTCACAGTGGGGGGGGGGGTATAACAGGCCGGTATCATGGTGGAAATAACCACCTGGACAAAAAGAGAGGAGTTGTTCTCTTCCACACAAGGAGGAGACATATGTCCTGTACACCACAGTTCATTAACCCCATATGTTGCCCTCAGCACAACACGGCCCAAACCGGCAGAGTACAGCGCAGCAGAAGAGAGAAGTCGTTCCGGTGCCAAGTAAATAAGACGACTGAACGTGGCTCACTTTCCAGGGGACGCAGGGCCAGGCACAAACTGATACTTTTCACTGATATGCTCATTTGAAACTAAATTAATACTAGTTTTTCTTACACAGTCTTTTACCCCCCAAGCCATCATTTCTAGGAAACTGTGGTTTTTATAAGAGTGAAAACAGAAAAAGATGAAAATGTTATCATTGGATACAGCCTCATGTTACAAATTCCTTTGAATGTAATGGGTCATGATAATAGCTGGAGTTCCAAAGTAAATAGTGCAACAATTAAGATGTATTACCAACTGTCAATATGGCATATTTTATGATTTAAATATTGTGGGAATATATCATAGAATAAATATGTGTCTTGCCATGGATAGACGAATAAACGTAACTGTCTTTAATTAACTATAACATTTCTTTTATTATATTATTCTTCAGTATTTGTTTAATAATGTATTATTTTTCCATCAGTGACTCCTCCTAAAAGGTTATTGAGCTGAAAAAAGCCAATGTCAACTTTAAAGAATCACTTAATCCTCGGTGTCTCGCCAATATTAATATGTGCCTGTTATATGGGAGTGTATGACCGTCTTTGTAATGCTGGTCTGCTTGAAGATGAAGGAAAAGAAAAGCTGTCACAGCTGTATTTTTTATGTAGTTTCAGTAGTTTTATTCTTAAATGTTTAGCTGCAATGTAAACGTCTGACTGAGGCTCCTGATTCACTGCCTGCGAGGTTTTCAGTCACAGATTTGCAGATTCTTTACGTGGCATTTCTCACAGGTCATTTACAGGCAGGCTCTGGAGCTCATTGTCTCCAGGACAGCTGTGAAGACACAGATGGAGTCAAGCTGGCCTGGTCCCCAGTGGCCATTGTCATAACAACCAAGGTCGTGAAGATATCATGGACCGAGCCTCCAGTCACGTCACAGCACTTACTCGAAAAAAGTATTTTGCCGTGCAGCTGAACAGTAACTGAACCGTCGCCACGAGTCTTCAGTGTCTAAAGACGCAGGCACACAATAAACATAAAAATAAACATACTGTGCACATGACCCTCTGTTCCCTTCGGCATTTTCCTGAGCAAAGAAAGAACTATGTTAAAGTCTAAGAAAGTAGACCTGAGTAAATTTACCAGAAAATACAGGGATTTAAATGTTCATTATTCAAGCCGAGGTTGAATATAACACATATAAGGTTATATAACATACATAAGGTTAAGCTAATGGTGTCACCTCAGTGTGCTCACCCCCTATTAGTGAAGGCCAAAGCCAAAGCATCTCAATTGCCACCTGGTGGCAGGCGGCAGTATAGGTCCTACACCTTGTCCCATCCATGTTAGCAGATTGGACATGGACTAAAATAAAAAGTCAAAGTACAAGTTGTCATCAAAGTACAAGTTATGTCATCTTTCCATATCTTTCCACAGATATTTGTTCAATTGTTCATCTATCCTGTAATTTTGGTTTTATTTAGTTATTTGATGCTATAAAAATGGGGTGAAACATCACAGCTGAGACTGACACGTGATTGGTGGAACCCTTGTATCAACGGGACCCTTCTACAGCGGCTCCACCCCCTGATACTGCAACTGATAAGCTATGGCTTCTGTGTATGGGCTGTTTACCCCTCTCAAATAACTAACCCTTAAGGATGATTTCCTTTTTGTGTCCAAGCACGTCCTGTAAAAGTTATAATCTAGAGAAGACATCACAGATCACACACAGTATTACATTGTGCGGAGCAGCGCAAAATATATTCAACGGTTTTTATCTTTGAGCCAGTTTGAGGATAAAATGCTTTCTTATGAGAGCATCCAGGTTATAAGCATCCGTCGAGCTGAAGAAACTGATCCCCTATTAAATCCAGGGATTCCGTAGCCTGACTGTTTATTAAAAAGGGATTTCGGTGCATTATCATTCACAAGATTTACAAGACAAAGTTGTGCAGATTCTGACAAGTGAAGAAAGGTGAACTGTCATCACGATTAACGTGGGATGAAGAGCAAACGCTACGGAGACGTTCGGCTCGGTCAGCTTTGACACCGACTCACAGAGTGTCAGGCTGGATCTTTAAGGTTTCTTATTTCCAGTAAGGTCAGTGTCAGCTGACAGAGAGACCACGAGGAAGCGGATACGGTGACGTGAGCTCGATAGGGAGACAAAAAAAAAAAAAGAAAAGACGAGGAATAATTTTCTCCCTGAGCATGACTGATGGGCGGCAATTTGAGCAGCGGATGTGGCAGCAGCGACGCGTTGCTCAAGGTATTTGAAGAAGATTTGTCAAAAAAACACATCTGATCCAGCAGAGTTTGGGACAAGGTGACTTTGGATTTGGCAGCTACATAAGCTATTCTACCCTCTTTAGAAACACACTCGTAAGTGAGCATGTGCAGTGTGTGGGCCTGGCAGGAGCGCAACACACTTGTTTGTTTTCTTGACATCTTTTTTTAACAGATGTGCGATCATTTGTCTTTGCTTATCTCCGTTGCCTTAACCGTCCTGTAATTGATTTTTAGATGCTCGTGTGCCATGTGGTCCCCAGGGCGACAGGCTGGAGGTTACACAGCTCTCAGTATCCATTCATTTCAGGTGCTACACTTAGTTTTTAGTGTATGATGCGACGATCACAACCCTTTTAAACACATTACAGAATATATTTCTCAAAGTTTTGGAACAACAAGTTGAGCTCTCTTTTTTAAATTAAATTGTAAACTATAAATGTACAGAATATATTGTGCAGAATATATTGTTCCACTTTTCTAAATGAGATTAAAAAGTACAATCGCCTGCGTTTGACGCCCCCAAACAGTTAATTTGCAGTTTATATCCATATTTGTCCTGTGTCGTCTCATGTAATATATGTGGTATTTGTTTTAATTTGAGATATAAGGATAAACAAGTAGAATGACTTGAATTGACTTTGTTCAGCTTGGTTATTATTCTACTATATATTAAGTGTGTAAGCTCATTAAGAGAAACAAAAAATGGATGTAAAGGGTCATGACCTCATCAATACTTATGGCCAACAACATGTTTTGTGAGGTCACAGTGACGTTGACCTTTGACCATTAAGATCAAGTCATTCCTGTAATATCGGAATCACAAGGAGGGATGAACAGACAGATAACCCGGAATGCAAAACCTCCACCACGGCTGTTGTCGGCACAGAGGTATGAAATCTTTATTGAACTTTAGCATTGATTGTAAAGATTTTTACTCGTCCTTAATTTACATTCAGGTCATAGCCAATGGGCAGACTAATCACAACAAGGAAAAAACAACAAATTGATGTGGGAATAATCAAATGACGGGAGAATTGTTCTGTTGTTTATTTCTTCATACAAGTACTGCTCCCAAAAGAGTTCTTGAATTGTACATGTACCATGGCCACAAAAACAATTATTCTACCTTTAGATTACTGCTGTGAGAGTTCTTCTTATTGCAACCCTCATCTGTATGTTTAACGCTTTTCCCCGACAGGTTTTGCAGGAGATCTAATTGCCGTGCAGATGATGTTCACTGAAAATGCTAATTCTTTTCCACAGAGTGTGGGTTGAGTGGGTAGCATGGAAATCCCAGGTCTTTGGCATTGGATTATTACGGTCATATTGAAAAATCTAGTTCTGTCGAGAATAATGTCAAGATATTATGACCTTAAAGTTTTAATATGACGAAAATGAAGTTGGAATTTAATGAGTATAAAAAGCAATGATATTAAGAGAGTAAAGAATAAGCAGCAAGGAGAACCCGTGTCGATGGGAGTTCCGTTCCACTCCTCCTGGATTCAAAATCTTGAACCAATCTCATTGATCCTTGTGAAATTACGCAACCCTTTTTAAAATATTTTAATCTCCTCCTCCACAAGCTATGCAATTTCGTCCGTGTCCGTACGGTTCTTTCTTTGTAATACGATGTAATTAGCTTCTTACATAATCAACAGACTGATCTTTTCATATCCCCCTATCACACGACACAAGGCGTTAAATTATGACACGTGTCGTTTTAAATAATTATTATGAAATGATGTATTTTTCTCTTAAAATTACAACTTATTCTTGAAATATCCCTTTGTAGCCACCAACCATTAAGCATGAAACTTCAGTCTGATTTACACTTGGTGGCTCCCACTTAAATTAACAGCTACATCATGGCAGAGGACAACTTAATGACTGACAATGAAGACGTACTGACCTTAAGTGTCTGTAATTATACTCAGCGGCTGTACTTAACAGATAATAATTCAACATCCAGCGACAGCTTCTGTTCAAGCCAAGGTGAAGACATGACCATACATCAGCTCAGATCAGGTTTATACATCAGATTTTTTCATAAAAGGAACTGACAGATAATAAAAAATGGTGGTTGTTGTAAACACAAATGTGCGTTTGAAGACATCCACAGAAGAGAAAGACACGCTGGTCACGGGGGATGTTTTCTCCTCCCAGTCAACACTATTAACGGCTGGGCAGCATGTCCAAGATCTGTCTTACTCCCTCATTAGGAGAAAGTGTCACTTGCTGGACCTTTGCTCGACGGGACCCCTGCTGTGAAGTGAACAGTGAGCAGACCTACCGTCTCCTCCTGGGGCCGCCCTTGAGCTTCTCCCGCTCTCTCCACTCCCTTTCTTTCTTTCTTTCTTTCTTTCTTTCTTTCTTTCTTTGTCTCTCGAACCCATCCATCATCGCTTCTCCCGTTTTATCCAGGACCCGAGG
The DNA here is from genome assembly GCF_022539355.2 of Hippoglossus stenolepis. Lineage (NCBI taxonomy): Eukaryota > Metazoa > Chordata > Actinopteri > Pleuronectiformes > Pleuronectidae > Hippoglossus > Hippoglossus stenolepis. The sequence continues at coordinate 23,412,176 of NC_061484.1, forward strand.
AGGACGTCTTAATTAGTGCAGTCATTAAAAGTAAAAAAAATCCAACAAAGACGCTGTGGAGGCACGCGCTAATTCCACTTTGAGACGCCATTATCCCTCCATCGAAGGGATAGATTGGATGGTCTGAATATGCCACTGTGTAATGAAAAGGGCTAAAAATAACTCTACTCTCATTTTTAATACAGTGATTTTCCATTTGAAAAGTTCCTTTAATTCTCTTTGAGTTGTCAATGCACTCTTTAATGCGAGTTCTGCACACACACACGGAGAGAGAGATGAGGCGGTGGGGAAAAGGTGCCGTCAGCGTTTAATAAAATAGACTCATACATATATTTATTTTAGCCTAAACTATGTTTGATTTGGATTTACTTTACTTTTGAGTAAATAGTTTTACATTTTTCTTTCCATGCATCAAATTTATCCTCCTCTCATGCTTATTTTGGTTAGCCTAGTTTAGCTTAGCGTAGCACTGGCAGCACAGCTACCCCGGCTTTCTCCAAAGACAAACTGTTGCCCTGCAGTTGTACCAACTAGTTCAGTTTCAGTCTACATACTGTACGAGTTCTTCCCAGACTCTCATGAGCTCATCGTGACCTTTGTCCTTTGACCGCTGAGATCTAATCAGCAATTCCCAAAAAAGGAAACTTGAGATATCATGTTCAAGAGGCCAAAAACCTGTTTTGTGAGGCCACTGTGACTTTGACCTCTAATCTTTGACCAACCAGTTCTTCTTCGGGTCCGAGTTTGTGCCAAATTTGAAGAAATTCCCTCAAGGCGTTCCTGAGATGTCGACCTTTAACCACCGTATTCTAATGAGTTAATCCACAAGTCTTCAGTGGCAGCACTGAACTTCTGTGTCCTTTCAGTTTTTATCTTCATATGGAGGCTTCTTCTGTTTCAAATCCAAAGAGATTCATTTTTAATGTTTCATTTGTTTATTTGCTTCCACTCGCTTGTGTCTAAATGGCAAATTTCTTTCTGGCTAGATGCCTCTCATCATCATCTAATAGCAGTAATTGTCTTTTTGGCTCCAGTGTGATGATGACCTTTGCTGTTCTGTTGGCTTTCAGTGCCTATACCGGCACTATGGTTCTGTAATTTTAATATTATAAAAACACCACTGTTACATGAGCCTGGGAGAGGAAAAAAACACAAATGGCCTATTTCAGTTGCTGGAGCAGAAATGGAGCAACCGTCAGGGTCTTTGTTTGTGCCAACAAAGCAAAGCAGCTTGTTATGTGCACGTGTTGGTTTTACTTGTGAAAAACAAGGCTTGATAATCACGATGTCAATAACTCAGTGGATTATTTTTCACTGTATCACATTTCAGTGATGGAGCATAATTATCTGAAGCACAATTTTCTCTACCTTTGTTTGTTTGTTTGTCAGCAGGATTACGTGAAAAACAACTGAATGGATTTCCAGGAAATTTGGTGGAAGGACGGGAACACGGGTCACGACCTCAATAAATGTTAGTGTGGATCCGGACAAAGGGGCGAATGCAGGACTTTTATTTTTTTCATTTTCAAAACCAGTTTTCTTCTATTCTTTGTTAAGAGTCCAGACTGTGAGGACATTAACTACTTTGACTTATTGCAGTTCATGGATAATGTTGCTTTATTCACGGCTTCATGGGTGTTTTGGTATGGATGTTGAAAATCGTTTGTAAGCCGTGTCCTTAGTTACATTTGTTCTGCTTTTGAGAAGAGCTGCTCCTCGATATCTAACCAGTGAACATACAGGGCTGCAGGACTGACTAAAATTAAGCAGGAACATTTCCCAGAAACCAACCATCCCATTAAGCGTATTTAAGTTTATTTTTCTACATTGGAACGATAGCAAATGTCTTCAAAGTGTTGGAACACAACAGATGAGAAGTTTCATGGCGCTCATTTGAGTCACTGAGCCTCTGCGCTGATGATCCCTGACCTGTTTAATCAGAGCAACTGTACTATCTCATTCATTCATCGGCTTGCACTGAGGTGCGACCGTGTCAGCTCCAACCGACCGTCACATCAACATACTCCTGGGTGCATCCAGCCAACAGAACCCATCCAGGCAGAAGGGCCTGCTCGCCCTGCACTCAGCTGAACTCACACTTCAGCCACATTCAATACCTACAGTCTATTAAAGACTCTTGAATAAAACCTGCTTCCACAACGGTTTTCATCTGAACTCATGGTGAGAAACTGGCAAACTTGTCACAGCTCTCTCCATCATTTACCACGAGGAATGTCTGTTTCACATTTACCTGCCTGATGACCAACCGTCACACTGCAAATATCTGCTATACAACGAGGGAAAATTATATATTTTGACATTAAACCACCTGAATGTTCCATTGTGAGCGATGGATTATGGAAGTGTTTCCCAAAGTTGGGTCGGGACCCCTCAACAGATCATCAGATGATTTCCAGAAATCAACTTAAACTCAGAAATAGCACATTTTAGCCATTAAAAACAAGTACGTTATTATAATAATACGTCATGCAGCTTTAGTTCATTGACCGCACATGACCTCTGTTGGTCAGTAGGGACCACAGGACACATTGTTGCATGTTTGTCTGCAAATTAGCTCAAATCAAAATCCTCTTTGCTTTAACCACCTCCACAGATAGTGGGGTCAGCAAGTCTCTGGCAACATTTCTTCAAGGGGTCAGGGAACCCCTGGACCCTCTCCCAAAGGTGCTTAATTAGATTGAAATCAGCCGACTGCAAAGCATCATATCATCTTCAGCCCTCACACCCTGGCACTGTGCTTATTCTCCTTTAACATGTCACCTGCCGTGTGAATTTTATGTAAATGAAATAAAAGGAAAAACATAAATGGCAATATAACAAGAGTAATTTAAAAAGTGTGGAGTGTTAATAAGTGCCATCAGATTCTGTAAAAGAGGTTCTGTGCATATTTAAGTGTTGTGATTCCTACCTCGGCCCACTTCTCCTTCTCGTGGGTGTTGATTGGCACCGAGGTCGGTCTGATTTAACGCTGGAACTCGCTGCCTCCAGCATCCCAGAGGATCATGGGATAGAATCTCAGCACACTGAAGAAGACAAACATAATAAAACACAATAAAATCACCAGTCAGTGTTTGCTCAGGTTTTAGAAGCTGCCAATGACGACAATGTCACAGCAGGAAAAACCCAGTTGTTAAGTATAAAACCATTCACCGTTGGTTCTGGTATTGTTCGTGCTGGCTCGCTGTCGTGGCTAATTGGGAAACTTACAAAATCTGCTGTTGAGATGAAAGGCTGCAGAGAGTGTGTCTGCGTGGGAGTTGGTGCGAGCCACACACCCGGGTCAGCGTTTTCTCGTAACAGATAATGACACCGCACCGCAAATTGATTTTTAAATAAACTTTAATTATCTCGCAAAGTAAAAGTAGTATCACACTAATTAGGGCGCTGACATCTCACCTCGCTCTATAAAGGGTATCGGCATCACACTCCCCTCCCATGCTGTTCGTCGGGAACACTTAAATGGTCGCCGCACGGCTCACGTGTGCCGCACGGCATGTTGAAAATCTCAAAGTGATAAAAAAGACTGATCAGGCCTTAGGAAAGATATCAGTACGGTCTGAGAACCACCTGAAGTTAAGTCCCTCAAATATGAGTCACCGTCTTTCCTGGCAGCTTCTTCAGATTCAGTTGTACGCTCTCATATGAATAAAAATGATTAAGCTTACTTACTAACGTCAACTACTCCTATGCTAATAGAGTTTTAATTTGATACCTATCCTATCACCAAAAGTAATTTTTCATACCTAATCTCCGTCTCCGCCTCTGTGAAGACCTACCACAGCGTATTATCATGCTGAACTGGTGAAATGTCACCGTGTCTCGTCTCACAGAGGACAAAGAGATCTGTCAGGTGATCCGCCGTCACCGACTGGGATTCCTGATAAGAGAATGGCATTAAAATGTCCCTGTGTGAAAGCTGCACATGCAGGAGAGCTTTATTTTTTTTATATTCACTTTGCTTGATGGAATTGCTCGTAAAACCTACCGACTAACATGATGCGTAAACGTTGGTCCTGTGATGAATATTGGTTCTTCGGTAATAACCATGACTGATTGATTAGATTACATGAAAAGAGCCAAGTGAGTTCAAGGGAGAAAAAGACAGGAGGAATCCTTTTAGTTTAAAACAACAGTGGAACTTGAACTTTTGCCATATTGCTATGATTAAATGATATTGGTACAATTATTCATATTGTTTTATCGCCCGGCTCTAGCTGTTAGGTTGTAAGTGGTCAAAAATCCCATAATTCACATTTAATGTTAAGATTCTGCATTACATTTGAAATCCAGTATCAGGTTAGAGAGGAAGCAGTTGAATTTGTGCTTCAATATAAACAACGTGCTTCCATTAACAGGTCAGAAAACAACTGAACAGAGGAAAACATGTGCTAATTAGAAGGAACATTAATTCAAACCACTTCACTTTGTGACTGTTTATCTCTGAACATGTAACTGACTGAAGTGTGTACACGTGTCCGTGGCATCAACCTAAAATGAATTATCCTTGTTTACATTCAAAAAGCTTTCATATTATGGCTTTAATGGTATTTACGCTGCTGACACGTAAATCACACCTGCTGGGGAACATAATCAAACCATTGTCATTTCTCTCACGTCCGGACGCTGCGTCTCTGTGGGCTTTAACTGGATCTCTCTTCTTTACACATCATCAGTAACATCGACATGTTTCTGTTACATGACAACATCTTCTAATCTCCTTCAACCTCAAGTTTTTATATACACCGTCTTAAATGAGAATCCACGTTTCAATTTAAGCATTTTATCAGGTTTGAAAGGCAGAACAGACTGAACACACTTGTTCTCACATTTAAAAAATCTGATGTAAAAATGTCTTCTTAACCCTTTTGTATTATGAAATAACTTTTTTATTTCAATGTAAAGACGAGTCCAGTAAAATAGACTTTTTATTTAAACTAATTCAATAAATTGTTTGGTTTTTTTTAACGAGAAAAGGTGCCACACCTACAGAAGCGTGAATAAACATCCAAATAAAACCTGACTCGGGGTTAAAACCTTAAACTTCGACCACATTTGTCCAATTCGCAATTTCTTCTTGTTGTAATTTCAACCATGCTCGTTTGTTTAACCAGAATATCACCTCAATCTGTGGTATTACCGGTGACCATCAACCTTTCCTGCTTAAATAAAAATCTAAAAAAGTTTTATTTAAGTCCGACTATAGCTGGTTTATATAATTTTGTAGTTTCCATAAATCACATGTTTGATTTCTTGATCGTTACTCACCACACTCAACATGCTGCTCCAGGTGTTTAGGGGGCGGCAACCAAACACTTCCTGCTTTTACACTGCTGTTGATGTCATCAGTGATGTCACGGGCAGTTCCAAGTACGGGAGGATTCCGGTGGGTTTAATGTTACGTTGATAAGAATTCTAATTTATGACTGTAGTAATTTTCTTTCCTAATTTGTGATGAGTGTACTTGCAGAATACTGAGTGTATTAAGTAGTACAAGTGGAAGTGTCATTTACTTATCTGTGGTGAGAGAAACTACGACACCCCTGCAAGAAATATGGGTCGGTCTACACTGATTCCTCAGTAGATTTGAAGCATCATCAGTCAATGATTAAAGATTTTCCATTTCGCTATATGTGCGAACAGCTTGATGATAAGTCCATAAGAGATTTGAGAATCCCTCAGTTATGTCATTTAAGTTAAGTCAGTGATGTATTTGTTTTCCTTACACTTTTGCATGTACTTGGGTTAAACAAATAAACACCGTGGTCAGACATCTTCACATAATCTTTATTGGCTACCTTATAACAAACAATTTTACACGTGACCTAAGGAATAAAAGCAATTCCAACAAATTTCTACGCAAAGAATTTGTCAAATAACGAAGGCAGGTAACAAATACTCTGATTTATTCTGTTGAAGTTGTTTAATACTGTGATAAGATGGAACTGTGATATAAATGCTTTTAATTTTGTATTCATACCATCCCAGGCCAGAAAGGTGAGAAGAATATAATCATATGACAAGCACATGAATTAAGAGTTTGGTACCATATGGCTGTGTCAGGGTTGGCAGCACAGACAAATTGGAAAGTCACAATAAAAGTTTTCCCTGGGTAGATACAAAAACTCCATATTGGTCCCGTGTTTCTATTCTCATCTAGATGTGTTTTTCACAGCCAATGGAATTGCTTACAGGGATTTAACAGCTGCACCGGTGTGAAATGAAACTTGTGTCCACGGCCTCAGGGTGGACTGACCCTGGACCAGAAATCACTATACAAGGAACAAAATTGTGTACTGAAGGAACAGTCCACTGCTGAGACACATTCAAACTGTGTCTCATTCCCATTCCTAGCATCCTGAGATTTGATTGTGTTTGTGTGTGTGGTTGAAATGGCTATAAAAGTTGAAATGGCTATAAAACTCACTTGTGGTCCACTTGAATTTATAGCAGTTACAACACATTCCGAAAGGTGGCAAATTTTAAAGCAATTTTAAAGGATTGAAATGTCTTAAACAATGATGCAGCAGCATTTACTTGCAATTTATGATTTTAACATCCATATTAGTCAGCCTACACTCTAAAGATTGGGCTTAATACAAAATGCTACAGGGGACTAGTGAAGAGCAGTGAAAAGTGCAGTGAGCTATTATGGGCTGAGTGAAGATCCATATGTGTTGCTGTAGAGCAGAGGTGTCATCAGGTTTGCCTGCAACCCTGCCAGAAGGTTCTGAGGTGACCAGGTGAGGCCTGATCTTTCTGGTTTTACTCAATGTGAACTGACATAGAATGAATGAATGGGGTTGGCGCCCCAAGCATTCATGGTGATTAGGATACAGATAGAACAAGCTAGAGTGGTTTATATTGGGAAGAGAAGGGGACCAAGAATAACTCCTTGAGGTACACCAGAGGATATTAGGTACCACTTGGACACACCACAAACCACAAACACCCTCATTCTGTTTACTTTTGCTGTTGGTGCTCTTGGTAAAGAAACAGAGCAGCCTCTAGTTTATTTATATAGTTCCTATCAACAGTGTTCCCATGACATAAGAAAACTCAATCAAGATTCTTGATTTGAGCTCTGTATTGACCAGGGATCTGTTGGATTCCTGCTCCATGAAGGTGTCATTGTTTTTCAAGTCAGTGTAATAATAAAGCTGTGGAGGGTGTGATTGTTAAAGTGACTGATTTAAGCACAAGCAGGGGCTAGCACATTCTACCGGAAAGAATTACAGAATATGACAGAAATCAAGAAGTCCTGCTCTCCAACTGAAAGACCACGCTCTTGAATGAAAAACAATACATGTAAAGTAGGACCCAACCCAAAGGAGAACAGTAGCCTACTCAAAATGACCTAATAACTACCAGGTATCGGACTGGGTTTGAAAAAAAGTAGATCATGTAGGGCAAGGAACCCAAAACCTCAGTATGCCACATTCTGACAAGGGACTCACCAAAGAACACATCACATCAAGTTATTTATTGTGAGTCAGACATCGTGTTATGAAGAGATAACATAACGCTGCTACTTCTCTTGACACACTGGTGTTTGAGGGAAGCAAAAGTAATATCATGCAAAAACTAAACCCGATTTTGACTGTTGTTTTTTAAACAGACATGTGCTACTATTCCAGTTACAGCTGCAGAGTGGAAAAGAATATGTATCTGCATAATGCTCAACGTATAAATAGCGTACACAATGTTTGTATTCTATTTCATGGTTGAAAGACAGGGAAAAAAGCTTTTGTCACCATATGTACAGATTTATTTTTAATGATTCATCCTCCCTGTGCATTGTTCCTCCCTTTTTCTTTCCTATCTGTGTATTTCTCTCAATTCACCTCCTTTTCTCCCTCTGTGCCTCTAAGAGGTCCGTATCATTCCTGTGTGGTCAGGCAGAAACCAGAGTGGACAAGCTCTGCTGGGAAATGTGCTCAAAGGTAAGTGAAAACAACTTCCTTTATTGGAGGAAAGTTGGAGAAAGCAACACAAAACCAGCGAGAGGAAAAAGACTGAATGAGGCGAAGCTGCTGCTCTCGGTGGAAAGAATGAAAATAATATACAGAGGTGGTAATGTGTCTTCTATTGGCTCATTGTCAAGCTACTGAACATCTTGAAAATAACTCAGGTAATTTAGCACTGAAGTAGAGGACATGCATTTGAGGAAGTACAGTATTTTGTAGAACTGTTATACTTTTGTATGTCGTTCTTTGTCGTGTCATTTTGTGTAACTCGACTGCTGGTGAGATCATAAGGATCTCCTCTGTCTCTTTTTTCTCTGTACCAGGCTTCGGCAGCTCTGGGGAGTTTTTTGGGGGCCCAGGTGGCAGCAGTGATTCATCTTTGGATTATGTCTCTGCGAGAGAGCGACGGGAGGACAGAGCTGTATTATCCAGCATCTTAGCTATTTAAGTCATCTTTCAGTGAGGCTCAGAGCCAACCAAAACAAACACTGACGACACAGTGGCACCTTCCAGGCGAGAGGAGATAGATGGCCTCTTCACAGAATATCGATTACATTGCTGTACAGAGCCGTGTGACAATGCTAACCAGTGACACAATAAAATAACAAAAACAAGAAAAACTAAGTGTTTAAATATGATATTTTCAGTCTTTACTGATGACCTGGGGGCAAGACTTTTTTACCAGGCGTCCCAGTAAAGCTGCTGTTGTTTTATCAAGTGAGTCTTTGTGTCATCATATCCTGGAGATAAATACTGTGGCAAGAACTACCACAAAAGTGTCAACAGAGAGTATGAGATACAGTTATAAACCTGCAAAGTATTGCTCATGAAATATCACTGTAATAACTACTGGGTACTCATATAATAATGTAGTAATGACTCCTAAGTACTCATGTAATAATGTAGTAATGAACACTGAATACTCAATTAATCAGTCATTTCCACAACATTTCTTAAGAAACAGATCTTTTGGGTCAAAGTTGACACAGAGCGTAGACGTTGGCGGCCGTGGCCTGTCATGTGTTTTTCTGTCTCTGTTGGAGCTTTGATCCGTGGCCTTGTCGCGGTGAAGGATTCATTCTCTTTTCTTGTCTCTGTATTAAGTCAGTGAGGGTACACAGGCCTAAATCAGAGCCATTGGTCATGTATCACCTGACTTCTCTCTTCCATTTAGTTGTACATCCTGAGCTATAAAAATCTTTGGGCCACAGATTACAGTATAACTCTGTTGGCAGTGTAAATCCCTGGGATTTCTACATTTGCCCATCCCCAACCCGTTCAGTTGTTTCCTACGACACAGAGCTCTTGGGATTAAACGGACGGGGGGGGGGGCAGGGAGTCTGCTGGGAGCCGGCACTTTCAGCTCTTCCTTTGAGGACGATGGTCAGCATCTATTATATAAGCCAAGTGAATTTCAGATGCGTCTTTCTCCTCTGTGATGCATGATGCCTTTGTCTGTGTCCCACTAACAGGGGTAGGTCACGCACGCCATGCAACACGCATGCAAACACCGATGTACAGTGGGCTATACGGTCCCTGCTTCCCATGATGCACTGCACTGATGCTGACCAACGCTTTTTTATGTGCTCACCTTGAAATTTGTTTGCAGACTGGAAACCTGGAATCGTCAGTGTCGGACGGCCACATGTGCATGAGTCCGATGACGCAGAAACAAAAAGCTTCACATTAGAAAAAAAAGAAAAAGAAAAGCAAAATGAATTTCATTGGCTGTGCTCCACTTTGGATAAAAATACTTCACTCAGGGCGGATTTGAGGCAGAGCTGTAGTGGTTTGATCCTTTGCAGAATTATGAACAGAGGACAAGCCGAAGAACACAACATAGGGGGCACTCACCTGAGACAAGTTTGGCAAAAAGAACAATTCAAATACTATAAACATTCAATTTATTAGTTACCCTGAGCTTAAAGCGCTTGTTGATTTGCTGCTTGAGCTTGTAGCAGCAAATACTACCACAGCTTGTATCTTTGTATGAATGAGAGTAGACTGAAGATTAGAAGCAGCAGCACAGAGCTGCGAAAAAGCTGCGTTAGTTTAACTTTGTTTACCAAATAAAAGAAGTTTCTGAGGTAGCCGATCACATTTCTGGATTTAATGTAATTCCAGGGTCAATACCCTTTTTCAAAAAGTGAACACAGAAGACTGAAACACATCCTCCCATCAATATCAGATTTTTATTTTGCATATGAACAATTCCTGATATCCATGCATACATTATAATGAGCTCACAAAGTGGCAAGAGAGAGAGAGAGAGATCTTTCTTACCAAAATATATATTCCACCGAATGAAAGGGACGGTAGTGCAGGATATAATAAGACAGCAGCAACCCACATTGCTTGCACTTAATTAGTCTCACAGAGTCACAAATGAGGTTATTAAAATCGACTAACTTCATTTATAAACTTCTCCTTCTATTTTCAAAATGTTGAGTAGAATATTTTTTTTTTAACGTAGTGGCCTTTCTTCATGTAACCGTAACCTGATATATCCCACCATATATCTACGTGACATTTCATACAAAATAAATACTTAATATAATGCATGATACATTTATATCATCACTGTAAACATGAAAACAAAACCAACATCATATATTTTACGGCACTACAGATACTGCAGAGTCAAACAAAAGTGCTTGATAAAAGACAAAGATAAGATGCACCCCTGTTTTTACTGTGATTGTTCAGAGGTCAGATAGCACCGTACAGCTTGGCAGTCTGTGAACAGCCCAGAGGATAGACACTGTTTTAAATGTATATTTGGTATTTTTCCCGCTCATGTAATTTTTTTGAATAGTTTTGTGTTTGTGTCCTCTCAGTTCTCCTCAGACGGAGTCCACCTTGACCTGGTTATTGTTGGTCATGAGTGGTGACGGTTTACTTTTGAGCCTCTCCCCTGCGTCGTTGGAGCTCTCCTGGAAGAAGATGCGAGCCGTGCACACTGAGACGACAATGCGCTTGTACTCGCGCCGGAAGTTCTGGTTCAGCACGCCGTACACGATGGCGTTAAGGCAGCTGTTGAAGTAGGCCATGAAGTAGCTGGCCACGAACAGCCACTCGGGGATGAGGGGAATCACTACCTGCGGCTTGATTGCTACGGCCAGGCCGATGAAGTTGAGCGGCGCCCAGCAAACGGCGAAGAGCACAAACACCACGAACATGGTGACAAAGTTTCTGACGTCGTGCTGCGTCAGCTTGGGCCGGTTATCGGGTTTGACCCGTCTCCTCACCTGTATGACCAGAATCCAGATGCGCAGGTAGCAGTAGGTGACAATCATGATGGGTAAAATAAAGTGAAAGAAGACCACTGCGATGGTGTACGCCGAGCTGGCCGACTGTTCAAAGGTGCAGGAGTAAACCCGCGGGTCGTACTGGAGCGAGCCCACAAACAGGTTGGGCACGATGGCCACCACAGTCAGAGCCCAGATCAGCAGCACATAGCACACAGAGTTTTTGTCACTGTACAGTTTATCGTATTTGAGGCTGTGGCAGATGTAGCAGTAGCGGTTGATGGCGATGCCGGTGATGTTGAAGATGGAGCCGATGACGCTGATGCCCATGAGGAAGCCGCTGATCTGGCAGTGCATGTAACCCAGGTTCCAGCCATTGTGGAAGATGGAGGTGAGGACCAGAGGGTACGGGTAGATGGCCACCACAAGGTCTGCCACTGCCAGGCTCACCACGAAGATGTTCCCTGCAGACGAAAAAACACAGACACAGAGAGAGGAAGGACGTGAGTCACCGACAGCAAATTGCTCATCCAAATGAATGCGATAAAGAGAGCGTGAGGGATTGTGCAGAGAGAACGCCAAATTGTTCATTTTGCAGTTATCTGTCGGATAAAAGGACTGAACCACTGCTTTGCGCCGATTTATCGTATTTACTTTCAGCCATTTGTAACAGTGTGGAGAAAGTTATGGAACAAATATTGACTCAGAGGACAAAACATAAACAACATGGACAAAAAAATACATAAAAAAAGAACTGAAAAGTGCTCTGTGTTATGTATCTACTATTTCCTGAAATCTGTAATGCATATATCTCAAGAACCATGTATGTGTATGCATGGCCCAATGGCAGCTCGGTGGGTAGGGTCTGAAGAATTAGCATTTCTGATTAATAGCGTGAAATAGGCCAATTGGACGAGTCATCGGAAGACAGTGCTTTCTTTCTGGGAGAAACAAGGCCGCTCATTCCCACGGCTGCAGCATCTTGCAAAGATAATCTTCCTGCAACAGGCGCTGCGAGTGAGCGCTAATTCAGCGCAGCCCGACGCTTCATTGAGGCCTAAATACTGGAACAGCGGATGCTATTCTGTTTTTGGAATGTTCATGTGGGTGCAGGTGTCTAAATTGGAGAAGATAATTCCTGCGGGAGGGTGATGGGAGGATGAGTCAAGCATAAGTGTGGATTAGGATGATGCCAGGGCCGATCTGTGCAGTATGTTCAATATTTATGAACTTTGAATAAACAGATGAACGGCTCTTTGAGCAGCAGCGGTGCAGCAGCTTCAGGTTTCTGAGGACTGAGTCCAGCAGCTGGTGTTTATTTGTTACGGCTCAATTACTGCAGGTCACTTTTACAGATTCAGGAAGAAAAAGCTGCAACCAGCATCACCACAGGTCAAACAAACAGCCCATTCCAAACAGGCAGGTTTAGAACGGACTCTGCACTAGTAACTAAATCGAGGATCAAGGGTCGTCATGTTCTCACCGCACTGACATTTTAAAATAACGCTAAAAACCGAATCCCAAACAAAGCTACGGTATGTTTTCGGAAAATGTTTGGCGGTAAGTCAAGTGCACATGATTTGTAAATATGCTGAAACATGCAAAAACACCAGCAAGGCCCTTTAGAGACATCCATTTGTTTTTGTTGCTACTTTGTTACATAAGCCAGAATAAAGAGCCTCAAGGCTGTTGAGAGGGAATTCATCTGCACATTCACACAGCCTGTGTGAATACATAAAAAATATTCGGTAGATTCCCCTCGGTGATTTCATGTGTATACAAATGTGTGCGTGTGTGTGCGTGTGTGAACTTCAACTCGTAGTCAATTGTCACCTTCTGATGTCGCTGAATAATGAAAGGGAGGGAACCCCCCCCCCCACCATTCTGATTACCTGCGAGGATTCCACACTGTGCGTGAACATGATCTACAGTCGGGTCAGTCAAGTGAAGGTTACACATGAGCACACTGTTGCACACGGAGAGGTGACAGGCAGCGACTGGCATCTTCAGCCGCTCTCGAGTGAAATACATGACAAGTGCTGCAAATATCTCATTATGCTCCTTGCACCACCTTTTAGACACCGTTCGGCATTTTAGCAATTGTTTACCGCTGAATGCCCTTTCATTAGAATATTGAAGGGTGTTAAATTGCAGCCACACATCATTTGCACAGCTGTCACTTATACACCAGTGAGGATGTTTGGCATGAATAATAGCGAGCGCCATATAACAAGGTCTAATGACGAGCCTGTATTCGGTTTTACCTATGTGACAACATCCTGTCACAGATGATTTGATGCATTACCTGCACGTCAGAAGGGAACAACGCACATCGTATATCTCTACAATCACCTCAGAGCAAGAGGCAGATTCATTTCTGCTGCCGCACGCTTTTTTAAAAACAATGGGGAAATTATCTGGTCTAAAAATATCTGCAGTACCTTCATGGCTTGGGTACTGATAAAGTTTGGGGTTAGGGATGTAGTGTTTGTGGTTAAGGTTACAGAGTAAAGGGTCAAGAGTTGCTGTGAGTCAATGTGACAGAAACAAGTGTATGTGGGAGATTTGTGTGACGGCCGGCTGCAGCTGCTGAAGCCAAATGAAATGTTCTTCACCCGGTTACAGGATGTGAAACTCAAATCTCTCCGTTTAAGCAGCCTCGACCTTGACAAGGTCACGTTGTGAGAGGCCCTGCAGGCAGCGGGTCCTTTTAGCTGCTGGACTCCCATTCACTGTCTCCCGTCACTGTGACTAGTCCTGTGATTGACGCATCACCCTGAGTTTTCATTTGGCTTGAGGAGAGATAAGGCCTGGTGCTGTGGCCCTTTTTTTTTATCCATTTCTGCAACCTCACACTTTCAACCAATTTCTGTCAGGATTTAGGTACAAGCAGCATTTCGCTTCTGTAGTTCGCGATGAGTTTTGACACAGATGGGCAAGCTACTTAAAACTGAACACAGCCTCACTGACCACATTGTATAGTGCTGCAACCTAATCTGAAAATGGAGATTACTTCTTTGGGGGCGATAGAGACAAAACCTTTTCCCTTGGAATTGTTTTTCTGATGTGCAGAAAATGAAATATTGGCATCCGTCTATATCCAATACTTAAAATATATATCTTGCAGAGATAGTTTCCATCAGCCTGAAAGATCAGAAGTGTTTTACGAGCTGAAAGTGAAGCGTCTGTCCACAGATTTTCCAAAGGGATTTAAGACCTGGCTTTTACTGGGTCACGCAAGGACAGTCACTTTCTTGTCCTGGAGCCATTGCAGTGACAGGGGGCTGTGATTTGATATGGAGCTTGGCCAAAGTGAAGTTAATTATTTACTTGTTTTATTCTTCAATCTGTTGTTCATGGGCTCCACCTCTTGACTCTTTTCCATTCACAGACTCTTCTTTTAAATCCAATCAGGTAAAAAGAGGCGACGCCTTCTTGCTTCACATCATCCTATTAAATGAGATTAAATCATTCCATTTACTATCATCGCTCGCTGATCGGTGTGGATTTTATTTACTCGTCAGCTCCTCCTGCTCTTCTCCTGCAGCGCTGACCTTCCTCACAGATATCACAGGAACGCCGGCCGAGCCAGAGGGCGCATCAATTATACGGTTGTTTCCTGAAATTGGGCATTAGTCCAAAATAAGCTGAAGCCAAGAACTGATCTACATTTAATCAGTGGGATCCTGAATTCATAAACACATTTTCTCCCTCCTGTGGGAACACAAACTGTCCACAACATAAGGCTTCACATTTGGCTGCATTTTATTCTCCCCCCGTCCCCTCAGAGCTGTGAAGAGCAGCCATGAGCACGAGGCTGCGCGGATGCTGTTCGACCGGTGCTGAGCTGTTTCCTGCAGACTGCACAGCGAGCCGTCTCTCGTGGTCACGCTGGTTTCCCGAGCCGTGACGTCCCTCAGTATTTTTGACATGTTGCCCGGCAAGTGCTGCTCGGTCTGCTGTCATTCAAAATGTGCCAGCTCGGCAAAACTGTAATTCTCTGTCACCCCTTTGACCGACGCTCATATTGGCCGGTCGTTCAGTTTGCTTGTATACACACCGTATATACCACACCACTATCAGTTCTAGATAATATGTATGCAAATTAAAAAGTGGTATTTTGGTCCTACAAACTTCCCAGTTCAGGAGCTGTGATGAAAATTGATATAATCTTCAAATTGTATGTTTATATTTGAGCTCTGTCTGAGTCCAGGGATGTGTCTTAACAAAAAAAAATTTGAAACTAGAATAACACTCAGTTAAGTAAAGACCTCAAAACCACATTTAAATCCGCTAGGTCCGAATTTCTATTTGGATCTGCACCAAATTGGAAACACTCCCCTTTTTCACACTTTTTTCATCAAGATCCATGAAACAGTCCTTGAAAAATTGGTGAAAATGTCAAAACAACCCCCATAATGTTAACGGGGAAAAATCAATAAATACTTGATCCGCCCCGAAGTTTAATGGAGGCTTTCTTCAGCAAAGTGTTGTGGAAATCAGTTTCCATGGGAGTTGTTGCGTTATCCTGCTGACAAACAAACTTAGTGGAGATGAAAAATAAAATAAAAGCTCAGAACTTGATCTTTCAAACCCACTAATTAAAAGTTTGATCATTTGTAGCAAGATTTCTTGAAAGACGTCAACCTACAGTCAGTCTGTGCAGACACCTGTCCACCAACTGTTAGGCAGATGATTTCTTAAAATGCTTAAAACAGTCGGGATAATATCTGAACAGCAGAGAACGTGGGCGTTGAGTTTAATTCCAGACATGGAGCAGTTGGTAGCCTCTCTGGTGGAGAACAGTCTTAGGCTCCATGTGCTGAAAGTTAGTAGCTGCTGGAGATGTCTTTGACTCGGTGGCCTTTTGTCCCGGCTGCACTAATGAACCAGGCGTTTCATTACCCGCGGTCAGAAGTCAAATCCAACTGCATACCTCATCAGGGGAAGTTCCCGAGGTCAGGATGAATGTGCAGAAAAAAGCATGACAGTCTCTTCAGTGTGGCAACATACTGCAGAACGCTCATTTTAATGGATGTTAATGTGTGAGAAACCACCCCAGGGATATGAACACGTCTCTATTTCCACAGCAGCTGTTTTCCTGACCTTGACATGTATTTTCTTGCTTTGGTATTTTCACACCCAGTGTTGTGCAAAAACATGGAAGAGGATCAACAAAGGGAGGCAGCACGGAGACGAGGTGTTTATATTTTGTCTTTTACACTGAAAACTAAATTCTTTGTGCAACCTCAGTTAATTTGTGGAATTCCCTCGTGGGAGCAACCTAAATGCCGGACAGCAAAAAACACAGCAATTACAAAGCGGCGAGGAAAAGTCCCACTAAACACTTTTCGTCGCATACCCTAATTGAAGGACACCTTTCGAGCCGCAATGCAATGACTGCAATATCCTTCAGGCGATGTGAAAGTCTTTCCCTGGAGCTGATCAAATCTCCTCAACCATTACAAGGCAACGGACGAGCTGGGTTTTTCTCTGTGACCTCTAATTTGGAAAGTGCCGCGGCGGCCAGATCTAAATGCGCAAATTGCTCAGATCTAAAAAATAAATTGATCCAAAGATGAGAGAAAGGGGGAAAAAAGTAGATTAGAACCATCTGCGAAAAATAAATGGACGTACCGAACTTTGTCAAACACTTGGGGAATCTTATTTGTGATGCGCCGTATCCTCCCCAGACAATGTGACTGAGAGGAAATAAATCACCTTTAGTTGACTGATACATATTCAGTGACCTTGCCAGCACGACCTTGTGTCTCGAGTCGTTCTTTGTTGTTGCGACTTAAAAACAGAGCCTGCCGTATTTTTTCCGTTCACCTCTCTGCACTTTTTGCTTTGCTTCAAAGACAAGAAATTCTTCTTGTGGATTTCCTTTCATCATTAATGCGGAGCGACGGCCCATACATGGCTCAGCGATCACTAACCGTGCCGAAGATGAGCCCGTGATGAAAGGACTCATCTGATGTGTTTTTGTGTTTCTGACTGTTTCGGCAAGAGTCTCCTGGGATTCGCTCAAAATATCTCTCAGCTATGACAGAGAGGGAGAGAAAGTACAAACAAACAAACAACAACAAAAAAAAAAAATCGGATTATCATGGCAATCCATCCGGCAGAAATAGGATGGCAGCTCAGGAAATGTGACAAAATGCACACAAAACAAACAACGGTGACGAAGGAACTCAGCCTGAACTGTATTACTAATAATCCAAAGAGGAAGAGAAGCGGAGCGAGAAAGAGAGGTGAAGAAAAAGGCAGATGAGTAACAACGGAGTGAAAGAGAGAGGGAGAGAGTTGAAGGCAGCCTGATGAAAAAGCAGGGCGATTATGTCCCTGGGTCACTATCGGATTTGCGGATATTGTGTTTATGAATGAAGCCAGTGACAGGCTCGGATGATGAGACTCTCGGCAGCTTTAATCTCCCCAGTTCTCTCATGGAACCTATTTCAAGTCGAGTCGAGGACGAGAGCAGAAACACACAGGACGTAAAGTACATTAATAACAAAAAACGTGGAAGGACAAAACCCATCAATAACCTTCCTCATGACTGACGGAGAGTCTGTAGCGCTTCTGATGTGGATTTAGGCGGCAGTGGTTTACTTCCACCCTGGAAGGAGAGAAAAAGGGGATTTATAAAACTGACCTCAAGTGCCCCCCCCCTCTGCAAAGGGATGTACGAAGCCAAAACAGCGGAGTGGAAAGCGGCATAATGCACCGTCAGCCTGATTCTGGTTCACAGCGAGTACGAGGGCTGCGCTCATCAAGCAGATGGCCCCGAGTAGCCTGCAGAATATTTAAATGTCAGAATCAAGCGTTAATCACCACAGTTAACGCTCGTACACAGAGGAGTAGGAGTCGGAACAGGAATCATCCGAACGACCGTGACAGCACAATATTTCTCTCTGTGGGCCGAGGATATTTCCTACCTCATGACATCCGAGAATATTTATCACCACCATGTGTAATTCTTCTATCGGACACAGAAAGTTTTTCCGATTGGACAGGAGATTCCTTTAAAGATACTTTCCAAGCACACACCGTCCTTTATCCTTTTTTAACAGAGGTGCATTTCACATCTCAAGTTATGAATTTAGTTTGTTGCTTTGATTACGGGGAAATAAACAAGCTTCTGTTGTACTTGACGATGTTTTGATGTCCTGTGGGTTTTCGGCAGCAGATTTAATATCGATCGAAAAAGGACCAATCTCATCAAAAAATTTAAAAAAGGACTTGAGAACTATCAATCTCAACTTCGCCGGGCTCTGTTCCTACAGCCGCCGCTGCAATTTTGAGGATCATGTGTTGTGAAAATACCTGTCCGCCACGCTTACTTTCTCTGGTCAGGGAGCAGAGATGACAAAACACCACGGGTGGTGTCACACTGGATGTCAGCCAGGCCCCCACAGCTGGTGGCCTGACACAGCCTGACAGGACCAGTCACGTCTTCCAGATAAAGCCCCCGAGACAAGTTGTCCAATGTCATGTTGTCAATCTGATTACACACTCGTCATGTGTCAGGGACTAGTGGTAATAAAAGGAGAGAATTAACCTGTGAGACCAGGCGTGAAATGTAACAGCATCTGCATCTCCGCCGTCTCTGTTAAACACCAGTGCTGTCATCTTTCCTCACGGATCATTCTGTCATCTTTCCATCACACTGGGCGGACATGGGGTCATTGTGTGGGGGGATACGGTGCCGTCGACCCCCTCAGGGGCTGTGGGTCTGCTGAACAATGTGGCCGCGGCTCTCCTGCTGCTCAGATTTACAGTACTCCAGCTGCTCCCTGAAACTCGATGTTATCCATACACTTGTGCGCACTGCAGTGCCTTCCTCCTTTTACCATCCAAGAGCAAACTAAAGGACGTTGAGTAGCAGGGACAAAGCAGAAACACTTATCTCGCGCTAAGTGCTGTGTGAATGAAGGTATTTCATTAATGAGAGAAGTGCAGGTTGTTTTGCTGATGCTGGAATGCAGAGTGCTTTCAACCCCTTTCACAAGCATATCACTTGGTTCCAGACACACTTCAGGCTTTCTGACATTATAAACTCCTTTTATAAGCACAGGAGCCCAATGATATGCGTTTCAATGCCAATACAACATGGAATAAAAACAATTCTGATACCAAGATATGAGCCAACATATGTTTTAAAAAATTGGCTATGATTACTAAGATGATGTTATCAAACCCGTATGACAAAGAAATGGAACTGAGGCTTGATAATTTACATGTTAACCATAACCAAATACAGCCAAATATATAATACTTGAATTAAGAATATGTTTTTACTATATGTGAACATAAATTAACATGTTTTCTGGATTGTTAACGTCTTTTTAAAGATTGAATTGAATTTGCAAACATCTTAATAAATAACAACAACAACAACAACTTACTAAGGGCCTGCGATCACTTGGAGGCACCATCACAAGGTTTGTTTATTCTTAATACCTACACTGATTCTAACTTAAATTAGAGGAGAACTGATTTTTTCAGTTAATCCCTTTGCTGTTCAGTAATTGTTTGGATAGAAATGTCAAATCGTCCAACAAGGTTTTCAGTTTTTCTTAGTATTAAGTAAAAACACCTTCAGGGTATAAAAAGTGTCTCAGAGAAAACCAGACAATGTCACACATTACTTCTGCACAATGACCACATTCTGCTGTGTCTCTAAACTGTGTTTTGTGAAGCTTAGCGTAGCTCAAAAGGATTCTTTCTTTCACAGTCCTCAAAGCGAACACACTTTCAAAAGCCAAACTCTCACGGCCAATTTGAACAGAACCGTACAAACATTCACACAACATTACAACCATCAGAATAAGGGCAACAAGTTCAGCATGAATTACTTCATTTCCTGTGTGAAAGTCCTTTCAAACACAGGGACGAACAGAATGGAAGGGCAGCGTCTTCAAACACAATTCAGACAAATTGTCCGCTGAAAACAGAATTGTGACGTGGTTCTTATCCCACCTGTCCGCACCAGAAAAGCACCTTCCATCGCGCCTCGCTCTTCCACAGGTGGTTCCAGTCTGAGTGGTGGCGTGTCTGAAAGGCAGAACGTGGCAGGAGGCTGATGGGTTGACCCAGATAGGGGGAGACAGACTTAAAGTTCAACCAGGACACATGGGATAGGTTTGAATACAGTGTTATGACGACCACTGCTTCACACACCCACACAGAAACTCCAAACCACTGATTGTGCTCCACCTTGTGTCCTTTAAAAACCTCCATTCTGTCACAATTCAAACAACAACAACAACTTGTTGAACTTTTGCCTCATTGCCATGTTGACCTCCAAGCTTCAGCAGATCGTCAACTCAACCGAGGACAGGAAACCAAAGAACATCTGCATTTCCAGATATTGCTTCATTTCCTTTAAGACAAAGTAAATATTGATGAAAAATTGAAAGACAACAAAAGTCATAGCAGTTTCATAAGAGACATCCAGCGCTGCAGACAAGAGGGCTATTGTATAGATGAACAGAGCCACTGTCTGCAGATGGTCACATGGAGTTTCCCAGTTTGAACATCCAACCCTGCTCCTAGTTGTGCTGAAGCTCCAGCAGGTTTGTGGATGACAAAGAGCCTCGAGGTTCTGGTACTTTCCTTGGTGCCACGCTCGATAGCCGAAATGATAAGCTGAAGTCTGACAGTCTAACGATGCATAATATCTGATCCAGTGTTTGTGCCCATGGGACCTGAAATCAGTGACCTCAAATAACTGTCAGAAAGAAACAGCTAGATCCTAGATGGGGAACAGAACTGTCACCACGTAGAGGAGGAACATACTAGATTTAATTAGGTCAGTAAAAAGTTATCATGATTTACTGATCAGCACTTATGAAACGACCAAACACGAAATAATGCTCAACTAGAATGGCACTCAGGAGAGTACATACCCTTGCCAAGTCCCAACAGTCCCCTTAAAGTCAAAGCAAGTCCTAATCTGTATTGCAGAAGTTGAAACCACATTTAAATCTGCTAGATCTGGACAAACCAATCAATCAATCAACAAAGCAACCAACCAACCAACCAACCAACCAACCAACCAACCAACCAACCAACCAAACAACCAACCAACCAACCAACCAACCAACCAACCAACCAACCAACCAACCAACCAACCAACCAACCAATCCACCAATTAGCCAACCAACCAACCAAATGGACAGGGGTGAAAACATAACCTCCTTGACAGAGGTATATAGAAAAATCCACTTGTACCTAAGATTGGGACACAAATAGAGTCAGTTGCTGTAGTATACAGACCAATAAGAATATTGTGTTGCCATGGGGACAGTTCACAACAAATGTGGTGAATGCCGTAAGGCTTAAAATCCAATTTTCCACTGCAGGAACTTTTAAGACTGAAGTTAACACTGAGGCCAGAAAATTATGTGATTGATGATCAATTTCCATTCAAATGAGGGTGCGTCAACTTAGCATCTGCTATTCAGTTTGTGTATTACTCACAGGTTAAAGTATTGTAGTCGTGAGTCAGTCACAATAGATCATAACTTATTTTTATTCTCTTGCAAGTTGAGCATCTTTTAATTTTAATAAAAGAGTTTGAGCCGACTCTCTATTTCCTTAAAGGTCAACGTTAGGATGGTTTACTGTCGGTGCACACAGCATTCACATATCACCCAGTCTTTCTCTCTCTCTCACACACACACACAGCAACCAATTACAGGGTGCTTGGATTCCCATTTGCAATTACCAAGCAGCTTGATCCCGTCAGAAGATTGAATTGATCCCATTAATGCCATTAAGGTCCCTGGAAAGCAAGTATTTAATGAGGAGTTACTGCCACTCATTATGAAATGAGCACACTCATCATGCTCCAAGGTCATTGAGGTTTACTGTACAATAGAAACTGTAAAATCCAGAATATTCATGTTATAAATTACAAATCTGAGAACATTAATTATGCCTTCAATAGCACAATAAATGGTTTAATTCAAATGATGTACATGTCTTTGACTCCATTGGTCAGAGAGATTATAAACAAACCTTCAGGAGTAGGTTGATACAACTTCCTACCTGAGAAACGGTCAAATGCTTTTAGTCCTTTTATAAAAAGCCAATTTTAACACAGCATAAAAAAGATAGAAATGTCCTCAGTCCTGTGCGCCTTCACATAAATTGGTTTTGAACAAGGCGACCAGTCTTATTTAATGTCTCACATTTTCAAAGCAACCATATAAAAGTAAATGAGAGGAGACATTATGGTTCATTTGAAATAAAATGAAACTATAAAGGCCCGGGGAGCCTCCCTGAGTTGTTTACACTTTTCAAATTTTAGGCTACAGTCGGTCGTCTGCCAGAAAATGTCGGGGTGCTCTTTTCAGGTTGGGACAGAGACGCCGAAGTTAAGTAGTTGAAGTATCTCGAAGTCTTGTTCACGACGGAGGGTAGAAATGAACAGGGGTATGACAGGCAGATATGGATTGGCTGAGGAGGGTGCTGAGGTGGAAGGAGACCTCTCGATTCACCAGTGGATCTTAGCTCCGAGTCCCATCTATAGCCACAAGCTTTGGGAGGTGACTGGAAGACTGAGATTGCAGATACAAGCAGATGAAAAGAGTTACCTCCGCCGAGCAGACGGGCTCAGCCTTAGAGATATATACAGTGTCTGCTGTGATATCCGCAGGGAGCTGTGAGTAGAGTCGCTGCTCCTTCGCATCGAAAGGAGTCGGAGTTGAAGTGATATCTGATTAGAATGCCTCCGGGGCACCTCCCATCGGAGGTATTCAGGCCACGTCCAATTGTGAGGAGGCCTCGGGGTAGACCCAAAACATGCTGGAGAGATTATTTATCTGGCCTGGGAACGCCTCAGGTTCCCCCCCCGGAGGAGCTGGGTAATGTTGCTGAGGAGGACATCTGGACTGTTTTGCTTGACCTGCTGCCACTGCAATCTGATCCTTCAGAAGATGCAGAAAATGGATGGATTGACGGTGGTCACAATTAAATTAACTACGAATTAGAGACAGGAAATGTACCCGTGCAATAATACATTTGTGAAATATGGTTTATCCCCACGTATAATTTCCCCTCATAATTTAAATGAAATGTAATATAAATACAGTGGAGAATCCGCAATAGTAAATTTTTATGCCTGGAGCAGAAGTTATTTCTGATTAACTATTAATATATTTTACAGTGGTTGTGGAGGCAGTTTTATACATGGTGGGAGGTAAGAGCTTATCACACTGCACAGCTGACGCCGTGTGTGTATCTTTGAGTGTGTGTACGTGTATGTGTGTGTGTGTGTATGTGTGCGCTGTTTGCTCCACTTTCTCATGACAGCAGCTGTACAACTTCAGGATCTTATTTTGGGTGAAATATTTGTAGAGTGGAAACCATGAATCCAGTGTTTTCATCACTACCTCAAAGCCATCTGTCTCTGCAGCTTAGATAAAAAACATTTCTCCACATTCAGCAGATAACGTGAGAGATTTTTGCACTTTGAAGTCGCACTCATCAATATTTTTGAAAGGTGTCATACAAACAAATCCACAGAGAATGACGACCTAACTCTGGAAGTCCCCTCAGCTCATGTGACACCACATTTACAGATGGCAATAAAATAGTGAAAATCCAGGTCTATATACACGCAATGCGCATTGGGGACAGATTGTGAACTTTAGAGTGTATATAAAGATGTACGACACGTCTCCACTTCCTCCGGTTGTAGGAACTGATAGATAGGACAGCGGCCATCTTGCACCTTAGATGTCATTTGGAGCCAGAGTCTCCAGAGCCAGATTATCAAGGTGCCGCCGTCACAGCTGTCAATCATAGATAGATAAACTTTATTGTCTGTCCCAAAGTGACAGAAATTCACCTTTTAACGAGGCAGTGACAACACACAGTACATCTTTAAAAACATGGCTCGACAAAACTCACAATTTACATTTAAAACACGTAGCACACATCTGAACCAACTTCTAGAAGAGGCACATAGGAAGGGAAAGTTAAAAAGAGGTAGAAGTGCAGTGTCATGTCGATCATCCAGTCATGAGAAACATGAAAACCTGAACAAACAAACGTGTGAAAAAAAACAACCTAAAATGACAAAAACATCTTTGACAAAAATCATTTAATGGGTACTTTTACTTTTTAGTTTGGCCCATCTGCTAACAGAGGAGGCAGGATTCATGAGCTATACTGCAGCCAGCCACAAGGGGTCGATCAAGATGATCTTTCTTCACTTTTCGGGAGTTGTCACGTCGTCCATCTTTATAAACAAACTGTGGACCAAACCACGTCTGGAGCTGTTCTCATTGACCACACGTGTAAATGCAGTTGCATTGTCAGTCCACACGCAACAGCGTTTAGCATAAAGGGGTGAGATCTTCTGACCAATCAGTGACGTTCCCCCGTTGACAGCTCTACTTGTTACCAGTCAGCTGTGCAACTGTTACACATCTTAACCGATGTGCTGCTTATCAAAAAAAGGGTGTGACAGTTTTCCGTGATGAATGAGTCATGTAATGAGTTTTCGTAACGATCCTAAAACAAGCGAACCTTTGTGTATTTTGACGTATCATTGCAGGTCCCGTGGAAAATTGAGGTCAGACTAGAGCTTTAGCATCTGTTGAGCTTCATTATATATGATTAGTTTGTGCAGCAGTTATTTTCCATCATCCTATCTGACCCCAATTGATCTGGAAGAGCTCAATGTAATCTCCTTTTACCATAGCTGGGATTCTTTCTGCATTTTTTTTTTTGTGTCATCTTCATAAATTTGAGGACTTTGAGCAGATGAGCAGTATTTTATTGCTGTCGTTAGGGGCTTATCTGACCATTTTATTATGAGTGTCACTAAGCATAAGCTTTGGACACGGCTTCCAATTTCCTTTTACTGAATGTTACAGCTCTGTTTCAAAGTCATAGCAGCCATAATGTCACACTGTCACTAATCCTTATATCGAAAACCCAATATCGTCATTTGCATCGCCAGTATTTTCCAAATTTTTCATGTGTCTCTCAACTTCACATCACTTCCTGTGCGGCCTTTCCCATCATTATGATAATGAGATCAAAAGTTCATTTAAACAGAGGGTGTGTGTGTGTGTGTGTGTGTGTGTGTGTGTGTGTGTGTGAGTGTGTGTGTGTGTGTGTGTGTGTGAAAGAAAGAAAGCTTCATGCACTGACAGTAAATACAAAGGAAAATAAGCATCCTGTGTAAACAGCAGCTCGGAGACAGACATCAATCACCCGCCCACATGCAACCTCTCTCTATTTCAGTCTGTGTCTCACACACTCACAAACAGACACAATATTCTGCAACAATGACACCAACAAGCTGCTGGAATAAATGAGGACCCACACACAACCACTACTATGATGAGACATCGCTGCGTCTATGGTATTTTATCAGATTTTTCCAGGCCTGGAACAAATGGACCCTGATGTATCTGTGTTTAGCTCGTGTTTGTTGTCGTTTGTAGGCAGAGTTAAACCTAAAGGATTTGTGGGAATATGAAAACAAACCAATTTCAATCTTGCAAGCAGCACTAGAGCTGCAGCGGACAAACATTTTCCAATATAATATAATCTGTCAATATTTTTTTAATAAAACAAGGACGTGTTTAGTCTATACAATTTTCACAAAGCAGAGAAAAAACTCCCCTCAGCGGTTCACAAAGCCAAGAGGAACATTTTGAATTACTTGTTTTGTCCAGTCAACAGTCCAGTTATTCAAACGTAAAATAAGAAAAAAACTTGTATTTGAGTACCTGTAAATATAAGATATTCAGCATTTAAGATTATAAAATTATTAAGATTACACCATAGACTGTATTTAAAGATGGACAACATGTCTCTACTTCCTCCAATATTCAGGAATTAAAACACAATATCCCAGATACGAACGTTGCAATCTTGGTGCGGTGCCATGGTTTCAAGGTCCCGCCCATACATGTGGTTAAGAAATCACGATTTAATCTCACCTGTCAATCATGACCTTTTAACCTTGTGATAAGAACAAACTAAAATGACAGAAACCATCTTAGGGATGGATCGTTTGGTCCATGTCCCATCCACTAACACAGAGGAGACAGGGTTTATGACCTGTACTGCAGCCAGTCACCAGGGGGCGATCAAGATGCTTTGAGGAGCTTTCATGTCGTCCACTCTGAGCTGCACTCATCAATGTTTTTACATGAATAATTGATCGACTGGTTGTATGTGATGTTGAACAGGGTTTCAGATCAAACCCACAGAGGATCCTCCCACGGCTGCAGTTTCCCCTCAACTCTACAAACGTATCGCTTTGGTTTCAGGGCTCGCAGCTTCACTGTTTTGGTTCCAATCTCATCAACCTCATTTCCAGACGCAGCTCGCAGCCATTTACAAAAAACAATGAACCAACTGTACGTTTCCTGCCTGACGTCAAACACTGACCAAGTTGCCAGATAGATGGTGAACACAAGAGGATGATAATCAAATACAAGCACAGTTAATCCATGTTTTATTGTGTAGGTGGGACGGTCTTCTTACGTCTTAATCATAACCGTATTTGTTGTGTTTCTAGCTTTTTGTAAGTAGCAAAAAATATATAATGCAGGTTAAGCAATAGAAATATTGTAATAGAAACAAAAATATTATCTCCGATTACAGGAATGTGCAGTGTAAAATATCAAGTACATAGCACAGCCGATGTGACCGAACCTGACCCACACCCAGATATCATTTCAAAATGTTAGTCCGAACCTGGTCTGACCCAGACTCCAGACCATAATATGCAGAGAAACATACCGGCACAGGACCCTGACAGCATCCATTCCTTAGCCCCTGCAGTCCAACCCTTAAAAAACTAAATTCTACCTTTAAGCCCCAGAAATACCTATTCAACATTTAACATTTAACTTTATTCCATTACTAACACTCGTTTTACTAACTGTGAAGAAGTGAGGATCAGGCAAAATCAAGCTCTTTGTGAAATATCCTCAGTCTGTATGTTAAATTTGGCCTCAGAGGGACACACACACTTACACACCCACACCCACACAGTGACCTGGTCTGAAATTACAGCACAGGGCAGTAATTTGTCCACTTGACAGGATGATTTATGTGGAATAAATGGACACAGATGATGAATAAATGATCAGTAACTGGTTTTGGATCTTTAAAGCCTCTGCACAGAGAGTCATTGACAGCGTCTGCCGCTGCCTTACAGACGCCTCTCACACTGGACTCTGGCTTTCACTGCAATTTGATGCACGGGCCTGGAAACATTTTTCACCCTCAGCAGGAAAGCTGCTCACAAACCGCCGGCAACATTGTCACCCTAACCCCTCGCAGGCGTCTCACCAGCCATGATGCATGTCTCCACTCCAGTTCATGTAACACTGTCGGCCACAATGTGCTGTGATGTAAGAATTTGATGTAACTGAAGACTCCACTTTGGTTACATCAAGTCTAGTCCAGGATTTTTTTTAACACAACCTTGTCCACAAAACTGGGGATAATTTTCTGTTGTGAAAACACCAACCTAACAGTTTGTCTCACACTCATCTGTCTGCTCCAGTTCTCATCTCCATGATCTCATGGTTTCCAGTTTGGACTGACGGGCTTTAAGCATCATCTTTCTTCAAGAACGTGGGAGTAGAGCCGAATCTCAATTAGTCGGTTTCAAGCAGAAATTTTAAGCATTCACATGTTTTAGCTTTCAAATTGAGGGTTTGCGGCAAAACCAATAATCTGAATACATCAGACTGGGCTCTGGAAAACAGTGATAACTGTGGAGCACAAGTAATCATTAAAGAAATTATTGGTAGATCAACTGCTAACGAAAACTAGAAGGTCCCTTTGAAAGCCACGTCACAGCAGTGATTCCCATTAATTATCTACACTGTGGCCAGCCGCCATATTCTAATCTGTCCTGCTACAGTTTCATAACAAACCCCAAAAATGACAACATAAGAAATCTTTGATCTGGTTTTTACTCCGCTGCTGTATTGAATAACTATCGTCCATAGCATCATCCATAAAGTTGTTACCGTCCACGGAGACAGTCAGAGCTCATAGTTCTCAGCTGACCCATCCAGTGACCTTCCTCTAAGTTTTGTGGTGATCTGTCCAGTAGTGTTTGCATCTGGTCCAGTAGACAAAACAAAACAACTAACCTCTTTAGTGGAGATGAAAATAATCATCTGCCTCCCTTTCGTATGGTATCTTTGTGTCTATCTAAAGAAAGTTAGGACCGGGTCATGTGAGTCCATCCTAATACTGATGTTACACTACATTTTCACTCCATTTATTCACTTGTATCACTTGACTTTCTCTTCACGTCCTCCTCTCTACAAGGGCAGGGAGCACCCAGTACCTCCAACATCTCATTTCATCATTAGCTATAAAAAGCACTCATCTATTTAAATGGCATGCATGGCCGCCAAATGTCAAAGCGGATCACTGGTCTGGCAGCCAATGAAACTACCAGTATAGGAAACATTTTTCTTTTGCTGTCCACTCCATTAAAATGCATCCAAAGGCTTGAATATCTTTCTTATTCCTGCTGTGGCTAAAGTCCTGGTTCTTGACATTAAAGCTCCATTAAGAGATTTCTGATATAAACAATGAATCAAACGACAACTGTGTATTGTGTATAAAGTTAATATACAAACCCACAATAAATCAACAAAGCTTTACTTAGATTTGAGTCACACTTATCTCATCGCTTTGGTTATTGAGGCCGTGTGGCTGCATTCCAGTGGTTCTCACGGTTGAGAGTAAACAATAGACAGTGAATGTGAAAGTCTTGATGTAAAGAGAAACCACCAACAAGACAGTAAGATAAAATGTTACTGTTGCTCTGTCTCTGCTGGATGTTTAAATAAGCAGCTGTTTGCTAGCGTTATAATTTCAAGAACTTAGTTAGTATGTTATCTTTGTGTTGATAACTCCTCCAAGAAGGTTGTGTTTCCGCCTGTCTGTTGTTTTTTGTTTTGTTTTGTCGGCAGGATTTCGACAGATTTCCACAAAACTTTGTGAGAAACACTGTGAGATCCAACATTTTTCAACCTTTTTTTTTTACACGATTTCCAAGGGAATAATTCATGTAGCTTGATGAAAAACAAACAGGCATATTTAGGCAACTGACGAATTTGGTGCAGCTTGGTTGAATTTGGGGGGACTGTTGAATCTAGTCGGAGGTTAGCGCTCGTCTCAGTTATACTCTATTCCATTCATTCATTTTTGTTTGTCTGTGTGTTTGTCAACAGGATTACTCAAGAACTACCGAACTGATTTCCATGACATATTATAGAGGGGTGGGACATGACTCAAAGTTAGGGAAAGCAATGTCTACGTGAAGCTCAATGCTGCTTTAAACATAAAAGAATGATCTCTTCCACACAATCAGGTATACAGATTATTAATCAAACAGCGGTATCGGATCTGTCCTTTGTGTCAGGACGGGAAATTCAGATTGTTGCATTCTCTGGTCTAATACACTATGTCAAAAGCAGCACTGGTGCTCAGAGCAGATATAAAGGGTGTTCCTGAGATGATAAAAGGTGACAGCCTGCATTGAAGGAAATATGTGCATCGCCATAAGAGAAACAACCATTGAGTCCCTCAATCACATAAAAATATCCTGTGTTACACTTTTAACCACCATTTTTTGTGACCCATTAAATTCTTCCAAAACTTCAACTTTACACAGTGAAGAGCAGCCACAGCAAAAAAAATACAATCTTCTCGATAAAACTAGAAATGATAAGATATTGGGTCCACGCTGCAGCAGAGTCAGCAAAGAGGATTTGTCCCAAAGCTGCACAGATATCACACATATCCACCCACATCTCCCATCTTATCACAGTTCAATATTTCCCATGGAGTATATATTTATTTTTTAATAATACGAACATGCGACGTGAGTTTATTCTCATATTCCCAGAGAAACCGGGGCTCAGACGAGGTCACCGAGAAGCGAGCGGCGCGAACATCTAACTTCCTCCCGCATAATTCTCTATTGCTTTTGGACGGCACCCAAGGAACGCTAGAATGATGTGTGAACCCAGCTGATGTGTGAAAGTGTGTGAAAGTGTGACTAAATACACTCATTTAGACAATAATCACCGGGGGGGGGGGCATGTTTATGGGTCATTAAAGCAAAGCATACTGTGATAAGGAAAATCTCAAGCACTAAGCTCCTGCTCATTAGAGAAGCGTAGGACTCAACCGATTACTTTGCAAAACGTGACAGGCCACGAGGAATGTGTCATAATCGGCCTCTTGAGAAAGACTGTACTTTACCTCCGCACCGTAACTGTGACTCATCTCAGCAGAAAAAGGGCTCCAGTGTCAGAATCGCTGTTCCCTCACAACTCTGCAGGTAAAACAAAGTGCAGGAGTCACCGACACTCGAACACTCCAGTCCACAATAAGAGCCCTTAACCACAGCCCGTTGTTGTGATAGGGATCTATTAATGGATTTAAAGCATCTGAGGGGCTATGAATACCCTGCACTCACTAGCAGGGTATACTCACTGTATATACTGTACTCCAATCAGGCTGAGAGAACTTTTTCATAATGTGATTAAGACGTAATTTATACCACATGATGACAAATGATTGGTTAATCTAAAAAACCTGTAGATTGTGCCTGTGATCTTATCGGTTGCAAAGGATACTGCATTGATAGAATAGATGCCATTGTTTTCTGTCTTCATAGTGGAATTATAATGATGATCATTCCTAACATATGCTGATAAATTATTTTTCAATCTATATAGGTTTTAGGTTGTGTCTATAGGGATACTTTAAAAAAAATCCATTGCTGAACTATGAATCGTGTCATTTTCTGATGATGTCTTTGTGAAATTACTTGACATCATATGACGGGGAATCATTTTCTGATCAATATTCGCTTTACACTGCCACTCTAGTTCTTATATTTGAGGAGATATATTGGAAAATGTGTTTTTCCTGATCATATTTTCGTTGACCTTGACTATGACCTTTGACCAATCAGCTCCAGAAGTTTATCATCTGGAGAAACCTTCCGAAGTAACATCCACATCAAGTTTGATGAAAATCCGTCAATGTGTTGTGTAGTTATTTTGTACACAAACACAAACACACAAACACACAGACACAGAGAGGGGCAAAAAAAGGTTCACTGGTGTGCAGGGGAAATATTCACAGGTGACAAACTAGTCACAAACGCGATGAGCAGGTAGCATCATGAGAATACCACTGTTTTTTTAAATGTACCTGCTGCTGAAAACAAAGCTGTGAGCAGTGAGACTGAAAACAGTGAAACTTTGAATCATAAAATCATAAATGTGTCTGTTACATAACACTGTCATTTGATTCATGGACCTAAGCTGCTTTAATAACCTTATTAATGAGATCCCTATAAATATCACAATTTAATAAGATGTCATTATTTAATCTGCAGTGTCAGTGGTGCTGCAGGCTCTTCACTTGACTTCATTTCAATCTTTAGATATTAAATATTGTTGAAAAAAACAATAGAGAAAATGTTAACAGTGCAGCAAATTGATTTTCCAGAGTGAATGTTAAGGTGATGAGACTTATTAAAATTACTTCCCTGGGATATTACAGAACACAAACATGACTGTATTTCTTATTTCTTTCTTACTGGGACTGATAAAAAATGCCCCTTCTCATAAATATGAGCACTGATTCAGGCTGTTCCACAGCGAATCCAGCAGAGAACATTTCTAGCTACTGGCTATTACATAACGCCGAAGTTTACAGAGGGTTTCTGAGGAGACTGGGGATGAATGTGGTCTTGTGCAGACTGAAGGAACAAATGTGTGTCTCTGTGAATGTCTCAGGAAATACAGATATTTTACGGTGATGCTTTTCTCTTTCCTGCGCCTCTGAGCAACAAAACCTTATCTCGCTGTTTGTTGTCTCCTGAGAAATATGCTTCCTGTGACACGTGCTTCCTAGATTCTGACACCTCTGCTCCAAACGTAGTCGGGATCACCAAACAAAAGACCTATTTTAGAGCTGGCGCGGTTTGAACCACGTTGCTAATTTCGCGCAGACAACAGGCACCACTCTAACCTCTGGATTATTTTTAGTCTGACGTGCCCCCCCTCGCTTTGTAGTTAGTGAAACGGAGTGAGCGTGCAGGACAGTGCTGTGGCCGAGTGATAAACTCACTACTGCTGAACCCAGACGCCGGTCCGATAAGGCTGAATGGGACACAGAGCCACATCAAATGGCATTCATGTGTCTGCCAAAATAATCCTCACTACATGCCATTCAACTGAATGAACCTGCCGGCTCATGGAGAGTGACAAGGCTTTGTGACTGAGCCGCTTGTACGTCCGTCCGCTGGGACACGTTAATTATAAAGTATGGACAGAAATAAGGGAGGAGATATTTAAAAGATGACGAGGTCGGTCTGTTTCTCCTTCTTTTTTAAAAACTAAATCCGAGAAGGACTGAGTGAGCCTGCATATTTCTCCGTTATGTGTCCTTCTGTAACAGTCATCTAATCTGACGCATTCACAGCTGGAAGCTGCTGAGTCCAACTGCGGTCTTCCACTGCTGGACACTAAGTAGAAATGGTGGACTAAGTGCTTCATTCAAAGGCACCTTGAACGCAGAGGCGAGCGCTCCTTGCCTCCATGATGTGATTTTTTTTCCCGACTGGGATTCAAACCGACAACCCTTCTCGTCACCAGCCAGCATCTCTAACATCTGAGCTTCTCACATGTGTGTGCAGTGAAATAGTTGCAGCTCTACAGTAAGCACTACAGTATGCATGTGTTATGCAGAGTTCCCCTTGGATGAGCATTAGGTTTTACTTGGTCTCACTGCCCTGGGCTTTCCATGTGCGTCATCCCGAGCTCCTATCAAGCAGAAAGAAGTTTCACTGTATAATATTGTAAATGATTAAAAATAGCACGGGGAGGGGGAGCAGGGTAAGAGGGAGGGAGGGCAGCCGGAGTGAGGGGATGGAATCTCAAATGGCTGCAAATATAGTCTCTTGTATGTACAAGTATTTATAGATGTTGTGTCTTCCTTTTGAAGTTAAAACACAGTCGGCTCTTTAAAGTGTGTGAGACCGAGAGGAGGACAAAGACAGAATGAGAGCAGGAGAAAGGAAGCATGAGGAAGGGGGTCGTGACAGAGAGGACCAGATGCCAGTCGCCTGCTCTTGTTAAATCCGACCATGTCAGACTGGTCATTGTTTAGCACTTAATAATCTTTTTTTGCCCACTTGGCCATTATATAATCCTGAATCCACAGGGTCTGTGTGATAACCGTCTGGCTGCCTGACTGGCCTGATGCAGAGCGCTATTGGCAGAATTCTTCTCCAGGTATGCGGCCTGACAGCATAACATCCTCAGAGAGCGGTGGGGGTGTTGGATCAGAGCGATACAAACAGACAGGGTGTCATGGAATATGAAGCCTGGAAGGTCAAATTTAAGTGAAAAGAGGGAGAAAAGAAACGAGTGTGCGTGCGCCAGGGTGAGTAAACTAAAGGATGAGGAGGAGGAGGAGGAGGAAGAGGAGGAGGAGGAGGAGGAGTACAAAGAAGGTGGGAGACTGCGATGAGGCACAAAACTTGGTGAGAGGAACGGCCGAGCGCCACGCACAATGTAAACCAGAAAAAAGTGAAGACATATTTACTCAGACGAGGAAATAAAACCACACACACACACACACACACACACACACACAGCCTGTATTCTTATCATACAGCTGATGCAAATCGTGTTTACACAATGGATTACTGCAGAAAACCATGGAGGAGCCGCGGCACCTTGTAAAGAGCGCTGGCTGGGTCAGCGATTCCTCCTCCGATGACCCTGGAAAGAGGCTTGAACCCAGCAGGACAATGTGGCACCTGCCAGGCCTGAAATAGTCGGGTCAAACGGAGAAAAACAAGAGTTTTTGGCAGAGCGGTTTTCCCATCGTTGTCGCTATTAATGTCACGAAAAGATAAAAACCCTGACAGGCCTGAAATGGTGATTCAGCCTCTGTCTCTTTCGCTGCACGTCTCCCTTTGTACGACGGGGCCGGCGACAATCTGCTGCCTCCTTCCCTCCTCCCACGTCGCCGCTGAGAGTGAAGGGCTACAGCAAACAAGTCGGACAAAGTTGACAAAGCAGGCGGCGATAACATCATGCGCTCAATCACGGCAGCGCAACCGCGGCCGTGCATACACTGTACTTCTGCTATCCAATTAGACTCGTGTGTGTGATCTGATGTTTGACTCTTAATCCTTACGAGAGCCAAAAAGCCCTCTGACGGGAAATCTGTAAAAACCAGGAAAAGTTGATTTGCAAGTCGATGCGTAATTAATGAAAATGTACAAAGTCTTTGACGTCTTTTTATGTGTCAGGACGAAACACAGGCAGGGGGAAAGGAGGAGGTAATGCTGACTGGAACGAAGCAGCCTCGGGGTGTGCTCGCAGCCGCTCCTTCTTTCCCCGTGTCCTGGCTGACAGCAGGGCCATTAACTAATCTATAGCTGGGAGTTAAGTGCCACATGAGTAAAAGACGGAGATTCCCTATCCTCTCCCACTCAATGTTCATTTATTCAGCTCGGGAAAACTATGAATTAATTGTAAAGTCATGACCTGCTGGCTGTTGTGGCTCCCTGATCAGTCTGCTTTTCACCCACTGAGCCCTTCCTCTCTCACTCCTCCCACTATGGAGCACTCCACCATACTGTGCTGCTCCGACGCCTGTCACAGCGATCGCCGCGGAAAAAATGACAAACTCCCCGAGCAGCCGTGACTTCTGCGCCTCCTCGTATCCGTATGGAATCACGGGGCAACGCCTGAGAAATGTGGGTTAGATTAGATGAAGTTGCTCGTCGCCGTGTTTGTGTTACGGTTGCTTTTCTTTTAATCCCTATGATCCGTGGGGGATAAATATCCAGGAAGGTATCGAGTTCAAAACTAATATTTCAAATGATGTGGAACGGCACAAATATGCGACTGTGCTGAGGTGGTGTTTATTTTATCAGGCATTTAATCTGATAATGTCTGCAGTGGATACAGTGCAGCACCTCTTATGTCAACGTCAGCACACACACGTGCTTCTCTAACCTGTGGCCCCTTCAGTTATTAAAGGCCCCCTTTGGAAACTTGAGCTTTGAGGCCCACTTGAGCCCGAACCAATTACATTTAAACGTTATGGAAAAGAGAGAAAATCTTTCATTCATCCGTTATTTACACCGCTCATCGTATAGG
This sequence comes from Hippoglossus stenolepis, assembly GCF_022539355.2. NCBI lineage: Eukaryota > Metazoa > Chordata > Actinopteri > Pleuronectiformes > Pleuronectidae > Hippoglossus > Hippoglossus stenolepis. The sequence continues at coordinate 23,447,621 of NC_061484.1, forward strand.
GGTCACAGCAGAGTGGGTTACACCATGGACAGGTGGCCAGCGTATTGCAGGGCCACCATGTAGAGACGGATTATCAACGTTGGCCTAGCTATCAGATTAGATTCAAAATAACCCCAATCTGCATGTCTTTGGACAGAGGGAGGAAGCTGGAGAACCCAGAGAAAACCCAGAGAAAACCCAGGCAGCCTGCACACAGAAAGGCCCCTGGCCAAACCGGGATTCGAACCACAAACCGCCTTGATGTGAGGCAACACCAGGCTGGTTGATGCAACATTAAAATACTCCATAATTTGTCTCTGATGTGGTTTTTCGATAAAAAGATTAAATTATTTGTCCTCTGGAGGTTCCAACACTTGAAGTAGCAGCTTTCAAACTAGATCAAAATCATGCAACACATCTTAACTTATATATTCACTTACTGTCTCTACAGAGTAAATTTTATTGGTCTAGTCCATCATCCCATGCTGGATTCACAAGACGCAGCCATCTCACACTCATCTTAAGATTCAGCCGTTATTCAAACTAAATGGCTCAAAACATGTTTTCCCTTTTACATGTGTGACTACAGTGGTTGTGTATTTGGGCTTTTAGCTGCAGTGACAACAACTCGCTCCTGTGCCTAAATGCCTCCCGTGAGGACCCACAGGAGGCGCTGAGGCTGCTCCGCTAACACGCCGCTCCCACTGCGCCTCCTGTGCAGACACGGATTCAGCCTCCCCCCTGTTTATCGCTCCCTCTCTTTGCACAGTGGTGTCAGAGCTGTAATAAGTTACGGCTAAAGCAAACTGATCGTCCTGCTGCCACAGCTTCGCATGACAGGTTGGTTGAAATCCTCGCAGCCAAAACTTGAGCATTTTATTAGATGCACCACACCTGCTCATTCATGCCATTATCTGATCAGACAATCATGTGGCAGCAGAGTAATTCATAAAATCATGCAGCTACAGATCCGGAGCTTCAGTCACATTGAATATCCGAATGGGGTCAAATTGCAGTGACCGTGGCCTGATGTTTGGTACTAGACAGGGATGGTTACAGTTTTCTGAAGCCTCTGATCTGGGATTGTCACACACGACAGTCTCTGGAGTTGTTTCTCAGAATGGAGTGAAAAACTAAAAGTGTCCGGTGAGCTGCAGCTCTGAGAACAGAAACGCTTTATTGATTAGAGAGGTCAGAGGAGGCCCGACTTTTTCTGCGTTGACAGAAAGGCTACGGCGACTCAGATAACCGCTCTTTACAACTGAAAATCATCTCAGGGTGAACAACATGTCCGACCGGGAGGCAGATGAGCTACAACAGCAGAAAACCATGTGGGCTCCACTCCTGTCGGCCAAGAACAGAAGTCTGAGGCTGCAGTCGCCACCAAAACCGAGGCAGATAAAGTCAGCTGATTGTGGGGTTAGGGTTACCCTAACCCAGTGTCGCGTGACGCTGCCTGAGACATTTCCAAAGACACATGTCCTCTCAGTATCAGTAAGCTCCACATCTACGTCTTCACAAAAATTTCTGAAGTGGTGAGAAGCCACGCAGCGAACACACAGTGTTAGAGCTGCCATTCAAAAGAGAAAATGACAAAATGATGGTGTTTAAGAGCCACACAGCGGATGCCTGACGTTTTTTAAGAAGAAAAGGAAAATCCAGGTATTTCAACGGTGAAACACTGAAGTGCATGAAAACAAATAAGGACCTGTCACCCTCTTTCAATAAAAGTGAGAACAACCCTTGAAATAACTTTTGCATTTGAATAGAAACCAGCATTCTTCTCCACAGAGAGGACACACGAGTACATTCTTTCATTTAGCTTCGTGCCAACACAACACATTTACCCAGAGCATCATGTTTGTTCAGTTTAACCTTAGTTGTGCAATCTTGATATCCGATTTGTGAACATCTGATAAAACCCAAGCTAAAGGATTTACAGCTCCTCACAGAATATTTCTCTAAAATGGCTTCTTAATAAAACAGGATGCAGCGAAATCAACATCCACTGTATAACATCTACAGAAAGGGGATTTGTTTTCTTTTCTCTTTATTAAGATATTAACATTTCTGAGCTCATTTCCATGAAGAATCTCCCGACAAAGCCGATGGATATTATTATGAGAACTAAAACGCTCATTTTAATTGGAATCACATGCAAATGCCACTTAATTCTGCATTAGTGCCTGAAAATATTCATTACGCTGTGAGCAATATTGCCGCTGCAGACACAAGAGGTGTAATGAACGATGGGAAATGACATTCTGCCGACACGCAATGCTGGCAAAGGATAAACTCGGTGTCACACACAAACGCAGACAGGGCCCGCTCCGGCGTGCAGCTCTCTGGTTTGTTTTGCAGCAGCAAAAGTTGGTGCACAAAAGGTAGCAGCACCTTGAAGCTCGTCTTCATCTGTCATCTCACGCTGTGAACGGTACAGTAGGTAAGTCACTGTTTAAACTTCCTGTGCTTCCTGAGCTGTGAAAGTTTTCTGCTTTGAGGACGATCAGTGCAAAAGGAAACGGGGACGGTGTGACACGAATAAGACTTTTCACATATTCTGCAGACGCCCGACTCTCTCTTTTTCTTCTCGTTCACTGACTCAAGCTGACAACACCTGAGTGAGAAAGAGAAAGCAGGATCCTATGGTTTGCCAGTGAAGAGTACAGGGTCGCTACTGGGGCAGGACAACATTATCCATCCATTCATCCATTATCTCTACCGCTTATCCTTTTTGAGGGTCACGGGGGGGGGCTGGAGCACATCCCAGCTGACATCAGGCAAAAGGCGGGGTGCACGCTGGACGGGTCGCCAGCGTGTCACAGCGCCAACACACAAAGACAAACAACCACTCACAGCCACAGCTACAAATCAGCCTATAACTCCAATCTGCAGGTCTTTGGACTGTGGGAGGAGGCCAGAGAACCAACATGAACATGGGGAGAACAAGCAAACTCCACACAGCAAGAACCTGGCTGAGCCAAATATCTGTCAATATCGAGGATAAATGTCAAATTATTGTTTCTTTCAAGGTTAAAGACATTAAACATTTAACCCAAATATGTGTTTTACCTCCTCGCCATGCTTGCACAATGCATATTTATCCAATGACCCCGGAAAGAGGCTTGAACCCAGCAGGACAATGTGTCACATGCCAGGCCTGAAATAGTCGGGTCAAACAGAGAAAAAGAAAGAGTTTTTGGCAGAGTGGTTCTCCCATCGTTGTCACTATTAACGTCACAAAAAGATAAAAACCCTGACAGGCCTGAAATGGTGATTCAGCCTCCTTCTCTTTAAACCCATTAAACCCAGTTATGTGTTTTACCTCCTCACCATGCGTGCACAATGCATATTTATCCATATATTTATATTGAACTTTTGTTATATTGCTACTAATCAAAATTTGTGGCTACACTGGCCAACAAGAACTTCTCAGATTGTCCACTTAGAAATCCAAATATCAACACTTTTACCAACATGTGAAGCTCCTCGTCTTGTACCACAACCTATGCTCACAATCACACAGGGCTTCCAGGTTTGATATTCTCCTCTGTTGTCATCAATGCAAAGCTTCATAAAACCACCTCATACATGAACTCATATTGCACTGCAGCCAAACAGCTGGTCAGGACTTTCAACTACAACAATTCCTCGCTGGAATGTTACATTTTTTCTTCTCCAGTGTAGAACTCAAAATGACTTTATCTGCAACAAAACAGGTACGAGTGAAGTTGATTTATTGGCGCTGAGCTGAGTTCACAGCACTGATTCCGGATCCAGCCGAGCAGCTCAAACCGCTCACCATGTGTTGCTGGCTTCACGCTCATTCGATCACTGGCCATTTTGTGCGCTGACGGAGGGGTTCGGCCGTGCAGAGACAGCAGTGCTGCTGCTGCTCGCAATATGCGACCCAGCGCCTGCCAGGTTTTCCGCTGAGTTTATTTCATTACTCATTATTTAATTTATCCCCGTGCTGTTGGACTGTTGGGCAATCTGTACCAACGTTTATTTTGTGTGTGCCTCCCTTTGTGTTTTACCGTAGGTGGGATTTGATCTACTCAACAACAGGAAATTGGATTCTTTCTATGAGGGCAGAAAATGTGGCGGTAAGAACCCCACTCCTGAACGTGAAGACTGCTGGGTCAATCTGCGGCTGCGACTGAAATAATCCTCCTTGGTTCCCACAGATGAGTTCCCCCCCCCCCCATCAAAAAATTCCAACAGTGATGAAAGTATGAATGGAAACGTTTTCATACCAATCAATACATCTGCCAATTTGTGCACAATTTGCCGATGGCTATTTGAACAGAAGATTGTGAGAGCCCTAAGTTAGACATGCACGTCTTCAGAGCTTGAATGAAAAGCGGCGAATACCCTTCAAAGCCACGGATTTGAGGAAGCACGTCATCAGCTGACGTCGGCCTTGTTAGGATTCAGGGACGGCAACAGACACAATTAAGCTTTGTCTCTTTCCCTCCTCACTTTCTTTTGATCCTCGGTTATTGGACTTCTCTGCAACGCGTTGGGTCGGAATTCGGAGTGTCGAAAGAAAATTGAATTGCCCAATGAAGTGAGTAAATACACGGAGTCCCAGCCGGTAAATTCTCAACCATATGCAACATTAAAGTGGAGATAGTGTAAGTTAACTCCATGCTTGATTAAATTCCTGCTGCCGCTGCATTATGTCCTCCTTACAAGTAATTATAGCCGTAACTATTGGAACAACTTCAAAAGATGCGGTTCCCTACGTTTATCGTTCCTCTTGTCTCGTTCTTCGTTCCGCAATTCATCACGCAACGCTGTGACTCACAAAATCATCAAGGATATATCGGAGATAAGTGCTATTTCGAGACGGCATGGTTACGGCTGTGTTGTCAGCAGCTCTGTTAAAAACACTCAAATCCTACTACTGATTTGTCAAACGCCGATCATCACAAAACAATAACAGCTTGTAGGAATCTCAGTGAGAGGAAATCATATCCTTGTACATCCTGAATGCTCCTCGCAGTGGGGGGGGGGCTCTCCGCTCTCAATCCACATGACGGAAATCTATTCTGACCCCTAGCATTTCTGCGGTGGGTGAAATGGTAATGGCAGGTGTGTATTTAGCAAATCAGCCCAGTGCAGCCTCCCGACGATGACAGCCGGGATAAGTGTAGCTGCCAGTTAGGGTGTGCCGACCCGAGCATGACAGAAGCCTCTTGGGTTTTTCACAGCAGCGCTCCGTCCTCTGACTATTAAATCATGAGCGTTTTACCACCTTCACCGAGCGAGACACAACACTGCTTTGTCAATCTAGTCCAAATTCGGAGCGCGGGATTTAATCCACAGCCCAGATCCTAATCTAATTCCCAGTCAAGGGGAAGAAGACAAAAAAACAACACATTCACGGCATTAGTTCCATCACGGACCTGGTAATGATTTCAAATATTCTGTCGTCATTGTCATTATTAGATCAAATCTCCGGGCTGGAGTAACGTGGACAGTGGAAAAGCCCGGGAAGCATTAGTGTGCTAAGCACTGCTGGGATGGAAGCAGGGCTTTCCCTGTGGCTTCACGCCGTGTCAATAATTACTATCGTGTTTCTCTTAGCTCCGCTCGCCTCTGAACCTCTGCTCTGCTGGTGGAGGTCAGTGAAATCAGATCCGCTTCAGAAGTCGGCTTTAGCTAGTCGAGCTCGATTTGGACTGTCCGTTACTGTAAGCCTCTACGATTGTGTGTGTGGGGGGGGGAATATATTTATGTAATATGTAAACAACAACATGAAAAAATGAAGTGGGAGACAAGTTCCTGTTGAAGGTTGAATCTATTTTTACGTATAAAAGCACGGATTAGTTGACACATGTTTAAAAATGAGAAGACACAAAAATAAAAGCCTCTACGATGAAGTTATCCAATAACCTTGGGAGGTGATGAAGAAGAATATGTTCATATTCTATTAAAATGATATAAGACAAGGAAAAACAAACAGCATGAAACATGAAGTGAGCTTGATGAAAGACGAGTTATGGCTTGAAGGTTGAATCTTATTGCGAGAGCGTATAAAGACACGGATTTGTTGATACTTGTTAAAAATGAGAACACACGAGAACAAAGGACGTATCCAACACCTAGGCATCGGAATGTGTCACCATGGAGACCGGAGGAGACTGTATCATAGAAAGAGTTTCAACAACACCTACATGGGTTTGTCATCTTTAGGACTTTGTGTTTTCTTTTCTTTCATTTCTTTACTTTTACTTGTTGTCTTTTCCGACTGTCCCCCACTCACCTGCGTTCCTGAGCTTCTTGTTGCGGTACACGGAGAAGATGACCAGCAGGTTCCCCAGGATGTCCACCACGATGGTGAAGATGAGGAAGCAGCCCAAAGTTGTGGTGACCCAGGGCGGGCGGCTGAGCAGCGCGTCTGGCGAGGAGCTGTTCAGGTGGGACCCATTTATAACCATTGTAGTCGGTCACTGAACTTTTGGGGCTTTTCCCCCAAATCAACGCGCCGCGGCTCGCAGCCCCTCAGCCCGCCGCGCCGTGCGTCCCCTCCTCCTAGCGCCGGGATGTCGGAGCCGGTGGTGGTGGTGGTGGTGTTGGTGGCATACTACCACAGCCTCCTGCTGCTTTCATCTCCATCCTCCCCCTCCTCCTTCCTTCGTCTTCTTCTTCCTCCTCCTCCTCTTCTTCTTATTCCTCCTCTCGTCCTCGGTTCAGCTCCGGTAGTCTCCCTGGCTCTGGTGCCACTCGTGCGCCCGTGTGCCATCCACTTTGTCTTTACGCGTGTGTGACATGGAGCCGCAACTTCAGCGCCTTCGCCAGCATGTGACCAAAACAGACCCGGAGAGGGAGTTGTGTAGAGGGAAACACTGACGCCTGGTGGCCGACAGGAGGAAGAGCAGCTGAGAGAAGAGAGAGGGAGAGAGAGAGAGAGAGAGAGAGAGAGAGAGAGAGAGAGAGAGACGCGTCCCACTTCTCCTCTTTTACCAGATGCGTGTTCATTCAGTCGAGCTTTCCTTTATTTCAGCCCATTCATTATTATGTTTGTGGAATCATTCATGTTTTGTTCCTTTTAGCCTCCGTACTTCTCTCCCCCATTAAGAAACTCATATATTGTGGGGGATAATTAAAGGGGATTGTTCTTGTTTTTACACTGTATATATTAGTATTATATTTTTTATATTCCTTACATTAAATATTGCATCTTATTATTATTATTATTACTCACTGATGCCTATTTCTGACTCCTGCTGCTGCTATAAAATTTCAAATTTCCCCATTGTAGGACTAATAAAGGTTTATCTTATCTTATCTTATCTTATCTTATCTTATCAGCCTTAGATCCTCCAGTGGATCCTGCTGGCTGTTCCAAGGTTGAGGTTGGAACTTGAAGGTGACTGTGGTTTTGCCATTAGGGCCCCCTCTCTCCACAAACACAAACACACATACACAAACACAGCTCCTGCAGCCTATTCCCGAGCTGTCTCACAAAATGACAGTTTGTCATAATAAAAAGTGAAACCTCACATTTAAGATTTGATTTTCATCTGCAAATTTAAACATACTTGTAAAAGTTAAAGTATAATCACACATTCTGGAGCGATGACAGGTTGTCAGTCAGTCAGAGCTCCAGCCCACCACCAGTTATTACAGGATTTATTTTATTATGATGGACAACAGATCTGAAGCAATAAATAGATTGTTAGAAAAATAATGTTTGTATTCGGTTTATTGTTTCAGTAAGTTTCCAACCAAAGATCCCCAAAAACTGAGACTATTGGAAAATAAAGAAAATAGTTAGTTCCAGTCCTCATAAACAGCAGGTTCCCAACTCTTTTGGCTTGTGACTGTGAGAAATTAATCAGTGGTAAGAATACATAGGCTTGTGAATTATTACAAAGGCCAAAAAGTGAGTTTGTTTTAGGGGAATAAAAAGGAAAAAATATGCAAGATATCACAAGAAAAAGGAGAAAAGTAGATGTTTGTGTTTATTATTCTGTTATTTGTCTCATGACTCTGCTGAAGTTGAATCCTGTGACCTCTGCTGACAGACCCACTAGTCACTGATAGACACTGATCACTTATTGATTACTTAATCCTCTCAGTGAATATATATATATATATATAAAACATTTATTAATAATGGTGTCTTTCAAGTATCATAACTAGAGCCTGACTGATTGTGAGAACAACGTGATACCAATATTTTGGAGTAAGATTAATTCACGATACTGATATCAGCCAATATATATATATATATTAATTTGTATATAATTTTAATATTAATGACTTAAAAGAAAAAGAACACACAAATTGAGTCTGATATATAGAATGTGCTAATGACATGCATGAAAACTTAAACATAAATGCAAAGTCAACGTACACTCCAACCCCCTCGCGACCTTTACAGGATAAGTGATACAGATCATGGATGGATGAGAAGTTTTCTCATCAGCAAATATAAACACAGATATTGATATTTATGTGAAAGGCTTGTGTCGTCTGAATCTTATCAACCAACCGATATAAATCACTCAAGCTCTAATCATAACAAGGACACGCATGTAGTTTTAACAAGTGCGACTTTGGAATAGAAATATAGAAAAAACTCTGAAGTCAGAGTTCTCTGCTTTAACACGAGTGCATGTTTCACTGATGACTGCGAGTTCAGTAAAATCCACTGATCAAGCCCCTCAATTTGCTTTTATTCTGAAGAGCTTCTCATCTTTCTCGTCCCTAAATGACACCATGTTACGACTCAACAATGTCCCAGAATTAAGAGTCGTAATGATCCTGCCTGTGGATCTTCTTCCTTTATCCTCCATCTCATCGCACTTTGCTTTATCGTTCCCAAACACAAGCGGCTGGTTATTATAATATATCTGTGAGCTGCTTCACGCAAAACACGATCGTTATCTCTCCACATTCATCTGTGCTAGATTTTAGGTTTGTCTGTTCTCTGCGATCGGACAGTGATCTAAACTGGAGGGAGGACGACGAAGAAGAAGAAGCAGCAGAGGAGCGATTTAAAATAATTATACCAGTTAGTGAGACAGTGCAGCAGGGAAAAAAACAGATGTGGACTGACAGGGAGAAAGTGAGAGGAAATGAAAGTGTTAATCTTTGTGTCGTCGGCTGATGTTCCATCGTTTCTGGTTTTCGCTCGCTGATAAAAAAGAAGAAGAAGCTGCAGCAGCATCAGCAGAACGAGGGACACGATATCAACGTCTTCATCGCAGCTGCAGAGCTTATTGTTATAAACTGCCTGAAATTCAACAGCGACTTTTTGTGGGGAAATCCTTTGAAACATTTGGAATTGAAAGTACGTGATGTTTTTTTAAGAGAAGGTCATTCTGAGTGAACCCTTAATGGCGATTATTCCCTCATAGCTTCTAACACTATGACCCCACACACAACAACACATGCACAGCAACAATAAGAATAGTTGTGATGATAATTATTAGTATTATTATAATTATAGTGATTAAACAAAGGCCTGTCTTCAAAACCCACTCAGCACAGCAGGGTGCAGGTGCAGAGCAGGAACACAAGAGCAAACAAACAGACAAATCACAGACAAATCACAGACCAAAACAACAGCATTTTAAGACTTCATTTTCTTTATTGTTTGAGTCTGATCAGATCTACGATGTTTTTTGCTCCGGCTGAACTTTAAGCATCTATTTTAATACTTACAACATCTTTGAATAACTATTTATAGACATTGAAATAACTTCATACATCCATGTTAAGTATTGCCAGTCAACAAATATCATCATCTGAGTGGATTCTTTTAACAATACAATGGACTTTATTCATTTTGTTACAAAGATTGAGATCTTTAAAGATTTTTTTTCTTAAATCAAACAAGACAGTTAATCAAATAACACCAACACCAATATTTTCCACCAACAAACAGGTATATTGGACCCTATACCTGTGTGTGTAGGTGTGTGTGTGGTCCAGGTATTACTCATGTTGTGGGGACCCTGAAGTTCTGTCTTCCTTATGGGGACTAAAAGCAAGACCCCATAAAATGAATCATTAGATTTTAAGGTGAAGACAAGTTTAAAGGTTCGGTTTAAATTAGTGTTAGGGTTAGGAAAGTAGAAGCTATGGTTAAGGTTAGAGTAAGTAAATCAATGTAATGTCCTCTGAAGTCATTGAGACTCTACTGCATGTGTGTGTGTGTGTGTGTGTGTGTGCGTGCATGCGTGCGTGCGTGCGTGTGTGTGTGTGTGTGTGTGTGTCACCTTGTAAAATACTGATTCATCAGCAACAATAATTCAGCTTGAGTCAGTCACATCTAAATATTTCCTCCTGTACATCCGCACCCGACACTTCCTATGCTCCTCGTCCTGCAGCTCAGACTTCACTGTTTTACCTCCTGCTCCATTTTAATCATCCCAGGCAGAGAGACTTTCATCTGAAGGATAACTGAGGCGCTTTATGCATCAGTCATTTCCGTGGCAAAGAGCCAAAAGCAAAGAGCATGTAAACCAAGTAATAAAACAGGCATGTGAAAGAGAGAGAGACATATCTGCAGGGGATAGTGCGTTGTGTTTTGACTCCCGTGCTTTTAACAAAAGCTCACTGTCGCTACAGGGGCTCACTTTTATTAAAATGGTCCTAAAGAGGAGGCCGGATAATGCTCCAGCACAGGGTGCACCCACCAGCCCTCGCTTCCTGTGTCACTTCAAGTCTTCAGGGGAACTTCAGTGGCAGGAAAAGAAAATGACAGACGTACATTTTGTGGCAGCGTTAAATTTAAAGTGAAACGAAATGACGGAGGGGCGAGAGGGAGAGAGAAGGAGGGATCTGTCATCTGCTTAGAAACGTCTTCAAAAGAAACGTTGTTCACTTTTATTTTGCCAAAGGGGAAGAAAAGGGGGATGAAATGAAAAGGAGATGGAGAGATGGAGAGATGGAGGGGAGATGTACAGTGAGGTGTCATCGCGTCAAGCAGAGAAACAGGTTATGAGTTTTGTGGGGGATGATAAAAGGGGGAAGGGTGAAAGGGGTGGAAACGTGGGGGAGGAGTGGTGTGTGTGTGGGAGGGAAAGGGCCGGTGCACCCGTGTTGTGGGCAGGAGGGTGCCAAGAGAACGCCCCCCCCCATTACACACACACACACACACACACACACACACACACTCCCGCTCATTTGAGGGAGCTGTCAGCAGAATGAAGGAGACAGAAGTAATGTAATGAGTGCGGCCTCGACACAGCCCCGGCATGTCTCTGCCGCTTCACTGGTCCTCACTACGTCCCACAGAGAAACAAGAGTGTTTGCTTTTATCTGCTGTTGTAAAACCCCTCCACCACCACCACCAACCCCCCCACAGCCCCCCCATCACTCCTCCTCCTCCTCTTCCTCCCTCCTCCACCGGGCCAGTTGCCGTGACAACAGCGGAGCTCCACCCAGGAAAGAGATGGGAGAAAGAGGATTATTGGGGTCAGTGGTCTCTGCATGCGTGTGAGTGTGTGTGTGTGTGTGTGTGTGTGTGTGTGTGTGTGTGTGTGTGTGTGTGTGTGTGTGTGTGTGTCTCCTCTCGGGCACATGCACACACACATTTTCTCACAGCTTGTGATTGAGCACAAACACATTCCAATACAGTAACTGATAATATGACGTGAACAGGGCGCAGACAAATTTTGTTTTTGATGTTGTTGTTGTTGCTTATTTAATTAATCAACCCCCTGCAAAGCGTTCATTTGTCGCTGACCCCTATAGCAGCACAGTGTGTGTGTGTGTGTGTGTGTGTGTGTGTGTGTGTGTTCGTTCGTTGGTTTGACACACTTCAATGTCTCAGCTCTCTCCTCCAGAGATTTACTGTTGGACTTGAATATTAAAATCAAACGTATTAATTTGGTTCCGTCTTCATTATTTATACGCCTGTGCTGGAATGTGTCACCTGACCGAACTCGCCGCCTCAGTTTCAGAGTAAGACGCTGGTATGTGCAAACAGCAAAATCACAGCTGGAGGTACGACTGATGGAAAAACTAACCTTCCTGTCAAAAGCTCTGGATTTACACGGATTGTTTTCAACTTTCTCTGCCTCATGCATGACAAGCACACATTTATTGAACAGTTTTTTTTATTGCTATTTGTCGTGACGCGTTAAAGGGAGACTGTTGTAACTGGAGGGCAGGGCCGTGTTGGGGGAAATCATGCAGAGTTTGTGTAATCTCTGTGTCTGATGTGTCTGATTTGTGTTACTTCATCCAGCCAGAAGGATCCACTGAGTTTAATCATTTGATGAAAGTGCTCGTCTGTCTCCGGGTCGTCCCGCTCACCCTCCTGCTCGCCCTCGGATTCCATCGGCTGCCGTCTGCAGCCACCTTGTGGTCGTCACGTTGTATAAGTCACATACGGATGTAAATGGTTTGACACTGACTTTAATCTGTGCCTCTGAGCGTTGGTGTGTTTATAGAATTATTCATTTAAAAGATTGAAAACACGCAAGATGTCCAAATAAGCGTAACAGATTGTAACTAACTGATAATGTTCGTACTCTTGTACATTCATCTCTTATCAAATAAATTATTTAATCTAATGAACATAGTTAATTTACAGGAGCTTTGAGATTAGTCCCATGGTTTTAGGCGTTTTAAAAGTTGCTAAACTTTCCAAAGAACTCCTCTAAAGTAACCAAAGGCATTCACCTAGAGTTTTCACAAACTGATTATAACAAAACTTACTGATGTGGGCTATAAACAGATCGTGTATCAAATAGAATCAGAACTCATGGTTTGATTAAACAGCTAAAATAAGAACAAAAGCACACGACAAAGATAGTTCATACACACAGGCACATTAATACATACATGAGATTCCTTTATGACGAGAATACATGAGATAAAAACAGTACAGCCTGTAGAAGTCGACACTGAAGTCTATGAATAGTAACAGCATATTCATTGTTTACCTCTGCCCAGGAGGTTGTGTTGGTGCTCCTGACATTAGCATTTCACCTCAAAGCTGTGTGTTTTCCTCAGAAACTATAATGCACCGAATTTCTCTGGGAAATTTAGGAAAATGGTAAAACAAAAAAACCTGCCAAATCTCACAATGTTAAAGATTTTAAAGATTTTTAAATTTCTTGATCTGCCTGTTTTTCTGGATCCGTACCACAATTGAATGGGTACTTTTTGGCCCACGTCCCATCTGTCCAGTACTTTTTGCGTAACCCTGCTGACGAAGAGACAGCAGTGAAAGCGTAAGCTCCTTGGTGGAGGTGACAAATATTCGAGGAAAGCTCTTTGGTCTCCTGACATTTCTCCAAACTGAAACACGGGGTCATGGCGTCTGATGCATGTCAGATTAGCATCTTGGTGGATTTCCAGACCCTCTGGTTCACTTGTGACCTCAAGTGTCTGTGTGTTGCTGCAGCAGCTCAGTGTTTCTGTCTGTTCTGTCTGTGGAGGAAGAGTTCAGGGCAGACGGCTGAAGGTGGGTCGATGTTAATAACGACTGAGACAGTGGACGAGACATTTCTGGGTCTGAGCGGCTGACGGCTCCTGACACACTTTCTCATGAATGACTGGGCAGAGTTTCAGACCCGCGAGGTCGTTTTTCAGCTGTAGACATTCGGTCGAGTGCAGAAGACGTAGTTAAACAACACGTTAGCCTCCGGTTTATCATCGTCTTCCTCTCTTTGCATCTCTCTCAGACACTTGTGTTTGACTTGATTCCATATTTGAGCTATTTAACATTTGCACATTGTCACAGGAACCGAGGCTTGAATTCCTAAACGTTTTTTGTGCAAACAGCAAATCACAGCTTGAGTCATGTTTGATGGAAAAACTAATCTCACTGACGAGCTCTGGATTAAACCGACTGTTTCAGACTCTTTGTGTCAACTGTTGTTCCACGATTTGCACACGTATACGATTTACGACTCACACTGCTGCCAGCCAGCAGGGGGCAATTAGGGCGCTTTGGTTACACTTTTGGCAAACTGTCATATCGTCCGTCTTTGTCGAGAGTCTAAGATTACAACTGGCAGGCAGAAGTGTGTGTGTGTGTGTGTGTGTGTGTGTGTGTGTGTGTGTGTGTGTGTGTGTGTGTGTGTGTGAAGGACCTTTTCCAGTATAAACAATGACCGTGTCAGGGCCAGTGGACCTCATGGGGACCAAAGTCCTAATGGTCCTAATGAGGGACAACATGATTTCTAAGCTCTAGTTAAGGTTATGATGTGATTGGTGGTTAGGTTAAGGTTATGGTTAGTCATGAATTGGTTATGGTTAAGGTTAATGCAAAGTCCTAACAAGCAAAGCTGCACAAACCAGTGTTTGTTTCTGTGACGTCACTTCTCTCGCTCTTCTTTCCTCTGTTTTCATCCTCCTCTCGCTCCGCTCTCATCAGCTGCCACATGCTGCCATCTTGTGGCCGTCATCTTGTCCTACACCCTGGAAGCTTATCACCACGGGGCCCTCGAAGCAGAACAAGCTCCTCTCCCACACAACTGCGTCCCCGATTCCATCCAATGAATAATTCATTAATAGGCAAGAGAGTCTTCATTTATTTAATGGAAAAAAACACCTGGTGCCATTTCCACAGTTGATTGGATCCGTGGAGCATGAAGCAGCAGGTGAGTGGCTGCAGTCAGAGCTGCTTCCATCAGCCTCCACTGCTGCAGCCTGGAAAACCTCCCTCCACATTGTGACCCGAACACAGAGCAGCTGTTTGAACCCGGAGCTCTGTGGAGGCCTCTTTCTACTCTGCAGCCCGGCTGAGGGAGAATCATCCATCCCACTCGCAGACTAATGGGTTTTTACCAGAGGGTGAAAACCGTGTAGAGGTGGAGGAGGAAGGTGGAGTCTGGGGTTTGAAAACCAAGGAATGTTTTCATCTGCACTTCAGGATGAGGACATGAGGAAGAGGAATTCTGGTATCAGCAGCAGGTCAGGTGAGAGGATGACCTTTCTATTAGCCCAGTGACGTGAACTGGGATTTGTGAATAAGGGCTATACAAAATATAATTTTGAGTTTGAAATTGGTTCAGAAATATTATTTTAAACTGAGAAATCTATGAATAAAAGGGAGTAAAGTTTCTCACTCCTTTGAGGGACGTTGGGGGGCTGGAGCCGATCTGGTCCGTCACAGGCCGACATTTGGAGACAAACAACCAGTCACACCTACAAGGAACGAAGAGTCTTCAGTTAACCTGCATGTGTTTGGACGGTGGGAGGAGGCTGGAGAAAACCCACTGTGGCAAAGTGCCAGACACCCGGCGCTCACCACTACCATACTTTTACTAACTCCACCCTGGGCACCACCCGGCTTCCCTTTTAACAGGAAGGGATTCACTAACTAGAGTCAGCTGTGCTCACCACTCCCCTGCTGCAGGTGGACCTGAGACCATCAACACCACACACACACATGCACAGACACCATTGTTTGGTGACCCTTATGCGCGGTCAGGTTCGAACCCAGCTTCCCTTCTTGCTGTGAGACAGTACAAACCACTGCACCACCGTGCCACCCTTTAAACATCACTAGAAACTAAGGAATCCGTGATCTATTATTACCGACACTTATAACTGCAGAGTGATGTTTTATTTTAAAACTAATAAAGAGCCAAAAGGAAGAAAAGTTATCAGCTCTGCAGTCAGAATTTTATGTTTTTTCTTATGTTAAGTCTGAAGCTCTTATCTTATTTATGTAACTACTGTATGTGTAGTTATAAACTTATATCCTGCAGAGTGTATGAAATCTGGTGCAGCTTGATTGAATTTAAGGGAACTGCTGTAGAGTATGTGCTCTATTTAGTTCCCTGATAGTTCGAACTTGTGTTTTAAATGATACACACTTTACTGTTGTCACCTGTTCCTCTCACATATTGAAGCTTTGCTATTGTAGATCTTCCTCTATGCTGCCTCCTAGTGGCTACATCCACACTAACATGTTTCAAACCGTTCACACAAGCTTTTTAGCTCCACAGTTATAATCAGTAATAATCTGTCCGATTTTCTGTATCAGCTTCTCTCGACTCCTCGTTGAAGAAACATGTTTTAAATGCAAAATATTAAAACTAAAGATCATGTGTATTTTACTGAAGCAGCTTTCAATCAGTCTATAATTCATTTTCTCACATGGTTCAGTCTATTAAACATAAAAACATTTTATTAATTGCTGTATATTTTCGATGTGAATAAATACCCATCACAATTAGCATATTGTCAAAATGTTTACTTACAATTACACAAGTCGGACTCAGATCAAAGTTGATTGATTGAAACAAAAAAAGTAAACTTTCAAAAAGTTTGTAATAAAATCTCTCTGACTTTCATTGTTAAGATTTAATGTTTTTCTGCACAAGTAACACCAGGATATTACATTTAATACATCACCGTGTTCCTATTCATGAGCACGCTCTGGAAATAAGAAGACGGCAGAAATATTTTTTAGGAATAATTTATTGCCAGTAGGAAAGCGTGAGCTTGTGGCAGTATTCAATAAAAACCTTAACAAGACCATAGCATTGCTCACACACACATGGACACCTGAAAAAGTCACGTGTCCACGGATAACTCTGCACTATAAATATATTGGGTCCCATTTTCTTGGTGGAAAAATAAAGAGGTTCCAAAGTCAAAATTTACAAACAGACATTTAAAAAAGAAAAAACCAACAACACAAGAATATGCAGTCGTTCACTGAGGACCCTTTTTGAAATGAGCAGGAGACGATAAACTTTACGAGTACACGGTGTGCGGGAAAGCCACGCTCTTCTCTCTCTTTTTTTAACGTTTCTTTTTTTTTTCATCTCTAGTGAATGTAAGCACAGTAAGGCTGATAATGTCACACCATTTAACTCATCTTCTTATTTTTTGAAAATAAAAGCATAGAATATCTACAAAACCTAGTAAACTTTGAAATCAAAACTGTACATTTAAATTTACATTGAAAATGAGGACTTGTATAAAAACAGTTTGCTTGGTTTTATTTATAGAAACACGGATGTTGTGGTAAATTATTATTATTTTTTTCTTTCCACCATGTTTTTCCTGTCGTGCGCTGAATCGTTGATCTTTCCGACAATCTACTTCCTGTGTGAGATGACAGTCACTTAGAGTAACAGCACCGCCAAAACTCAAAGGGGGCGGGGGGGGGGGGTCTCACAACCAGTCTCAACAACCCCTGTGTGTGACTCAATTCAATGTGTGTGTACATGTATGTGTGTGTGTGTGTGTGTGTGTGTGTGTGGTGTTGTGTTGTGTTCACATACTGTGCGCGGTTAGTGTGGGTGTTGTGTGACGGGCTGACGTAAGGTGTAGCTGTGGGTTCAGGCACTTTTGTTTGGATCCAGTGTCAGACTTCAGTGTGCTGCTGGGAGTCCAGCGCCGGGATGGCCAGCCGCTCAAAGTGGCCCTCGTCGCCACTCTCGTAGTCGCTTATCATCGCCTCGGACTCCTCGCAGCACGCCGACATGTCCGAGCAAGAGGCTGTGGACGTGTACAGAGACAAGGACATGTTGTCCAGAGCGGAGGAGTCAAAGTCCAGACTACAACCTAAAGGGTAGCCCCCTCTGTAGCCACTGTTGCCCAAGGTAGAAGCAGGGGTGGTGTTGGCGGAGCTGGCCCCTTGGCCCTCAGTGTCACCCCCGTCGCTTGGGTAGGAGTGCTGCGGTAGGTACTGGTTAAGGCTGTAGAGATGAGGCAGGGCCGGGCGCTGGCGGACCCCGCCCGAGCCGCCTGTGCCCCCCGCAGACGGGTCCAGGTCTCTGCCCTGGGGCCGCAGTGTGTCGCAGCGGTCGGCGAACTCTGGCAGAGGTGGCGGCGGCAGGTCGTCATTGGCAGGGAAATCCTCTGGCGGCGGAGGGAAATCGCTCTCAATGTCGAAGCCGCCGGGGTAGTAGTCGGTGTCGATGGCACTCGGGTCACTGTACAGAGGGGCGGGCGACTCCACAACCTCATACTGTGGAAACTCCTGGATTCCAGGAAGTTGAACACTTGGCATCCAATCAGATGTGTCCCAGTGATATCCTGACGTTGGAAGGAAAAGAGCAAACGTTAATGTTCTGAGCGTTTCAGCGTCACATCTGGTTACTAAGATCATGTTAATGTTAAAAAACCCACACCATGCAACATCAACACAACACAACGTCACACCAACACAACGGGTTGTTCATTAATACACAACAATGTCACAACACTTTGGGAGAGCAGCTGCACAAACTTAGAGACAGTGAAATAAAAAAACTAAATTTTCAGAGATCTAATTCAGGCTGTATGTTTTATGATTTAAAATATTACAATATTTGAAATATCTTGAACTCTGGGTTGTGTCCGATCAAATATAACATGGGGCGATATAATTATGGGCTATAACCCCCTAAGAGTGATATCTCACCTCTGTTATGTGAGTGGATATCAGTTGACAATTTTCAAAAATCTAAGAGGTCATAATATTACGAGAATTAAGTAATAATTTTAGGCTACATGTCATTTTACAGGGGAAAATATCAGATGATCAACCTGTCGAGTTAAAATGTGGAGTGTGGAGCATCTTGTTTAGTTATATTTTAGTATAAGTTTAAAAAACAACTGCATAATTAATCTATTGGCTCATTATCACAAGTATTAGGACTTTGAAAGATTATGCAAGAGACTGAGTCTATTGTGAAGAAACAACCACACAGTTTGTCATTCGTTAGATATGTCAGGGGTTTCGAAAAAGGAAATAATGACATTAGTTTAATATTTTGGATCCAGAAACCTTGCTGGTTATTTTTTTCCTCTTTATTCTCATAATATTACCACATTATTCTAGAAATTCCATAATTTTGACCCTAATAATCCCAGTATGATCCCAAAACACTGGTATAAGGGATGTGGGGTATTTCTCATAAACATATTATATCTAACTAACTGTTTAAGATGATCTAACTTTTGTTTCACTGTCCTTCCCTCCACCTCTTCACCAAATTCATATTTAATAAAATATTAGAGAAGTAATACATTTTTAGGTTTTTTAAAAGTAGTTACACAAACACATGAACAAACACAAACGACTGAGAATATTTCCTGTTAGTTGCTGAGCGAAAACCTTTTAATCACACAACAGTCAGATTAACACTTTCCCTCACAGCGTCACCACATCCGAGCCATGCACGGGAGCGTTGGTGGGGAAATAATCTCACAGAGGAAGCCGTTACACCACCGGTGCAGAAAGTCCGGTTGAGGAGGTTTAACCCGCTCCTCATTACGCTCCAGGGTTAATGGTTAAGAGTTAGAGAGGGTGGGATCGGGGGGGTTATACTGGTGAACAGCAGGCAAACACAGACGGAAACAAAACAAAAAAAACAAAGTCACCTCTTGGGTTCTTGAGATCATGAGCCAAGAAAGACTCTTTACATGAGGCAAGAAGGAGAAGAAAGAGAACAAGTCACGTTAGGAGCTGAGACGGAGGAACAATCGGCTGAGAGCACAAATGAAATGAGGACAATGAACGACAAAATGATGATGAAGAGGGCGACAGATTCATTAATAGAACAACAGGTTTTTTTTTTGTGCCATTTTCTTAAACAGACGTCCCGAGTCATGTAATCAAAGTGTGATGCCGAGACCGGGAGGCGAACACTTCTGTGCCTGTTTAATTTGGTGTTTAATTGGATTTAGCATTGCTACGTTTTTTAATTAGCAGCTCAAAATGAGAAGCAGCACGTCGGGGGCTGTACTGGGGGAGGTGGGGGGTTGTCAGTGTAAGATAATGGCAGCGCTACGACCCGACACCACGAACACAACGACTGTCTGATGGAAGCAATAAAAGAATACCTGCTCCTCCCACCGTGTCAACAACAGAGCGGACAAGGTGGATTACTGTCACTATGGAGGCTTGTGATGGGTGAGGGAGGGGGGGGGGAGCAGGTGGGAGAGATTCTAGCATTAATACAAACGCTTTAAAATATATATAAACACATATGGAGTGAATGATGGTGGGACATAAGAGACACTTCCCACTAATTCTACTGTTCTCGTTGCCAGACACACTTAAGTTTCACTGAATGTCTGAGGGGGGGGTTTCATGGCTGGGTGGTGGAAGGCGACACAGTGGGTGTATGTGTGGTGGTGTGGGGGGTCTTTATGCAATGTAACACACAACAACATATTGAATGCTATGGGACGCCATTGACAGTACAGATGGAAGAATCTGTGAAATTCCGGGAGATACAAACGCATTTCCAAAAAAACTTGTGTGTGTGTGTGTGTGTGTGTGTGTGTGTGTGTGTGTGTGTGTGTGTAACAACTTAGGAAACAAATTAGGAAGAATATTGGGGCCAGGCATGAAAAGAATGAGAAGAGGACGATTTTGGATATCAAGAATAAAATCGAACTAAATCAGAGAATTACATTTTTACTTTATTCGTGAAATCAAAGAAAAATCTTCATCTGATGTTTTTAAACTTTATTCTCGTCTTTAAGACTTTAAGCTCAACATATTGATTACATTTTGGACTTTAAATACGTAATACTAAAAAGTATCTTATTCTGATATGTATTGAATTCATGCTCAAGTTTTTTACTTTATTTACAATTATGATTTAATACAATTTTATTCTCGATATTCCGACTTTATTCACAAAATGCAACAAATGATCCGGGTTAGTTTCAACATTTAAAACAAATTCTTAACAATTCGACTTTATCTTACTTTACAAAGCCTGCTACTCATTGTCTGACATCGCAGACTTCACATAGATTTCTCAATCTTTTTTCTTAAGCTTGGCCCTAATACTCTTCCATATATTTCAAATTTGTTTCATTTATATTTGAAAAGGTGCAGGTGCATGTTTTGATGACTTATGAGCAGCACGATCCCCGTCATGACAGTGATGATGAATACGACATGAAGAGGAGCTGGGAGAACTTAACAGGAGCGTGTGTAAACCCCGGTGACATGTACCTTGATGTTTGCTTTAAACATCCGTTTGTGGCTACGTTTTTTGAAGAAAAAGAACAAAGACAAAAAGAAAGAGAAAAAACATGCTTGTAAATAAAAAAATTAATGAATGAAAATGCAGGCGTGCGTCAAATCGATGACCTTGCGAGTGATGTTTCCAAACAGAACATAACAGCTGTACGAGTGAGTCGTCAAACTCCTCTAGTCGGAGTTGAGCGCAGGTGAAATGAGACCAGGCGAATGGTAAAAATGCTGTTTTTATATATATGTGATCCCAGGAGAATTACACAGAACACGTTGTTGTGATTGCTTCCGTCTGTACCGGCAGTGAATGAGGACTTACAGGCTGGACCCCGTATTTAAAACCTTGTTCTGGATCTGTGGACTGATTTGATCCATATGGGAGCTGATGCCCCGCAGCAAAAAGAGAGAGAAGAGAACATGTGACGCCCAGAGAAACCACTTGGGTCGTCCATTCTGAGCATGCAAAGAAACACTGCTAGCATTTTACTCAGCAATGCAAAGAAATGTCAGATCAAAGGGAAAAACAACAATAATTCATCACAAGTGCAAAATAAAACAACATTTCCAACAAGTATCACTGTGTTTTTTTAAACTATTTTATCTTGTTAGTTTTTCTTCATTCACTACGAGGGAAAAGGTTGAACATGTTGAGTGGCATCGTACCGTTGTCGTCGCAGGACTCAGACTGGAAGGAGCTGAGGGACTGGACCTCAGACATGCTCCCCCTGGTGTTGTAGGGGTGACAGGCGCTGTCCTCCACAGGCTTCTTGGTCAGGCACGGATCCAGGTCCACCATTTTAGCTAGTGAAGAAAGCACATTTTAATATTAAAAACTACATGTATGAGATATAAAAAGGTCCTGGAGTGTTTGTGTGATGCTGCTTTTCTATTTGTACATTTAAAGTTGTTTAAAATCCACAGAGGAACAGGTGGGAAACCGCATTCATTCTCTTTACTTTGGAATTAACTTGGGCAGCACTTTATTTTTAGGGTTCATTATGTCCTAACGATTTTCTAGCAAGTTTCCTGGAAGCAAAGGGGGAATAATCTGGAGCAAATTAGAGAAAATGGAGACAAAGTTCTGTTATTTAAAACGTACTTAAGTGAGTTGTATTGCATTTCTAAGCAGTTGTTGACTTCCTAAGAAATTTACCCTCAAAGAACTTCCCCATTTAAATCTCAGTATATATATTCACTCATTATTTATTGATAGAAACCTTAATGTCTGTACAGTGTTTGTATGCTGAAGTGTTTGTTTGCCTGTAGAAACATTTATACGTTAAACTACGACATGTAGCAATTACATACTGTCACAATTATTTCTATAAATGCACTAAACTACATTGTCTGTTAGTGGGAATTTTCTGTGAAAGACAATATAGTAAATATTATCACAACAAATTATGGATTATCATCTATTCATCCATGTAAAATAAGTATTTGCATCTACATTAAACGACTCAAACTAAACAAACTTACAATCATAGTCATAGTCCCAGTTTGGCTTCTGGATGGAGTCGCTGTCCGACACCGAGTTGGAGGGCGGGGGTGGAGGGAGATTGGGCGCCACGCTGCAGACGGCCACGGTCTTGCGGTGGCCGTGCACCGAGTCCGGGTTGAAGGTGCTGAACTCGGGGTGCTCCGGGATGGCCGAGCCCTCGAACGAGTTCCTGTCCAGGTTGTTTCGTGAGTCGCTCGGGATGCTGGGGGTGTAGGAGATGGGCCGCACGGGGACCTGAGGCGGGATGTCGGAGTAGAAGTTCTTGTGCTTGGTGTCAAAGTACGGCCGCTGCAGGAAGGAGTGAGGCACGTTTGAGCCGCCGCTGTGCTTGTCGTCGTTGCTGGACTTGGACTTCCTGCGGCAGGCCTTCTTGCGGATGATGATGAAGAGGAGGACCAGGATGAAGATGCTGGAGACGAACACCACGATGCCGATCACCTCCTCCAGGCCGATGTTCCAGGAGGTGGAGACGAAATCATTGCGGACCTCGGCGCGCAGCTCACACATCGGCCCGCTGAAACCCAGCGAGCAGTTGCACTTGTAGGAGCCGTAGGTGTTCTGGCACTGGCCCCCGTTGACGCAGGGGTTCTTGATGCACTCGTCGACATCACTCAGGCACCTGGACCGTACATGGGAATGAAGTGAGGAGGGTGGGAATGTGAAATTCTGTTTATCACAGAGATCAGACTTGTGAGGTTGATGAATTGAAGTTTAAAATGGACGAACCTGTCTCCCTGGAATCCGGCCTCACACTCGCACACTGGACCGTCCAGGCTGTCGATGCACTTCCCACTGTTTTTACAGGGGTTGTCTCTGCAGTACGGCCCCAACTGGCACCTGGTGTCAAAAGGAAGTTTCACGTCAGCAACTTCAAGAAAAACTGCTGAGATACAGTGTGAAGCTTTTTATGTTTGCAGGATAAACTGCCATGAAAATTAATGAAGAGGAAATAATGATAAAAAATAAAAACTACTGGTCTGCAAGTGCCTCAGATTTGACAACTGCTGCTCAGGCTTAGACCACAAATATAAGCGTTACTCTTCAACATTAACTATTACTATTTAGCATTAATTTAAGTATTAAAACTACTAGACTGATTCTTATAGAACTCCATTCATCATTTGGACCAACATCTCTCTACCAGTGTCGCACAAATGCTGCATGTTTGTAGATAACCTCCATTTATTCTATCAACGGGAGAAAGTCGTGGTACCTCTGTCCTGAGTACTGCCCTCTGCACTGGCAGTAGAAGTCGTCTGCCCGGGGGACACAGGTGCCTCCGTACAGGCAGGGGTTGGAGGCGCAAGGGCTGATGCCGATCTGACAGTGGGTGCCCATGAAGGAGGCCGGACACTTACAGAAGTAGCCTGTGGCGTGGGGAGGAAAACAGAAAGGGGAGATGGTAAAAATGTGTCCATGTCTGAAGTCAGTTTGGAAACAAGACAACTGATAAACCAGGTAAAGGTCACACTGTTTCATGGCCCGCTTGGTCAATTCTGCTTAATTTACATTTTCTTATTATTAAGTTCATATGTGCTCATCGTACTTTAGTTTTGACTTTTGTAATTAAGCTAACATCTATCTCCGAATTCATATCTGTCTATATGTGGCTCACATATCAAGAACCATTCATCTTCTCAGCTTCACACTAGGCTTGTGTATTTTTAGTGGCATGAAGAAGTGCAGTGTCGACACGTGATACTTTCAATATTAATAAACTTTGAATAAACATGCAGCCAGCGGCAGAACAGCAAACACAGTGGAATATAACACGGAACAGGAACACGTTAGAAAAAGAGCTGGTTCACATCTTCAAATAGGTAAATGTGAGAATCTATGCTGCTCTTGGTTTAAAGTAATGGAAAAGAAGCTACGACTGATTTGCAGTCTAAGGCAGCGAGACACACATAAAGATTTTCAGGACTGAAAACTCCTGATCTCCTCCAGACCGGTGAAAAACGTACGTAAGTGCTCCAGTGGTACAGAACACAAAAGGAGAACTGGAAAATGTAAATGAAGCAGCTTCGGCGTAAATCGGAGTGAGTGCAATGAGCCGAGCAGGACATTATGTACCTCCATTAGGCAGCGAGGTGCAGCTCCCGCCGTTAGTGCAGGGGTTGCTGGAACAACTCTCGGCAGGTGCTTGCGCGCAGCCCGGGGCCACGTCCACGATGTCCTCCAGTACAGCGTGGGCCCGGATAGCTTTGGTGTTGAGGGGCAACTCCAGGCCGTTCAGGGTGAGGGCCTCCATGCAGCCGCGGAAGCCGTTGGTGACGGGCAGGCTGCGTCCGTGGCGAGTGGAGATGAGCGGGCGCACGTGACCGCCAAAGTAAATGCTGTTGTCAAGGTTGAGGGTGCGCAGGGTGCCCGGTGCCGTGCCCGAGGCAGCGTGCACGCGGTCCAACACCAGCTTGGCATAGTTACCGTCCACCTCCAGCGAGACGGTGTGCCACTCGCCGTCGTTAACCTGAGCACTGTGGACCGACACGAGGCCGGGCCCGCTGCCGCAGTCAAACTTGTACTGCAGGCGTCCGTTCACAATCTGTTTTAGAAGAATAAAATGAAGAGATAGAACAGAGTTCATCAAAACTCTACAAGATTAAAACCTGAGTGGAGAAATTATAATCAAATCTTCAAGTAACCGTTAGAAATCAATGTGTGACACTCATAAATCACTCGCTAACACAGGGCAGCTGATTTTTAGTTTTTTTTAACAAAAGCAAACAATACCAAGTTTACAAGAAAACCAGAACTTCTTACAACAATATATCTTCTGTTCACTCGTTTCAAACAAACATCCAAACTGTAGATATTAAAAACCAAACATGGCAGCATGATGAACAATAGCTCTCCTGCTCACCAGCCAGGTTTCAGTCGTACGTCTGGTGTGCAGACGGCTGTGCCAGACAGACTCTGAAAGGAATGTGTGGAAAACTGCTTTCTGCTTCCCTCCCAGTACTAAAATAGCTCTCGTGTGTGATTTTGTCAACCCACCACCACATTCCCATAGTCCCTCATGTGAGAGGAGTTTTTAAAATGGCTTTGTGAACCCTTCAGCACAGTCGGCTGGGTGCTCTCAGGGGAGGGCAGGTCGGCCGTGTGTTTACTGAACCGTCCTGATATGGAAATGCTGGGTGGCCACTCAGAGATGGGGCAAGTCTAGACGTAGTTTTGATTCGCAGGGTCAGTTTTAACCCATTAAGACTGGATGTAACATATGGTTTTATATACCGTTAATACCGGGGGCGACATTTGCAGGGTTCTACCTTTAGAGGCGTGATGACACGTTTTTGAAGACATGTGACTGACTAAATACATCGTGATTCACTGAAATACTCGCGGGAAAGGCAAATGCATTTTGGGAAATGTTTGTTTGTTCGCGATCTTAGCTTGGAAATAAGATTTCAAAGTAGCATTTCAGACAATGAAACCAACAGGAGCGATATTAAGGCAGATTGCAGCCGTGTTTCATTGATAGAAACATTGGTTAAAATAACAATGAGACAGATTCAGACCCAGACGAGGTTCCTGATGACCGAGGCGAAATCGATAAAAGATGTGTTCTCGGAGGAGGAGGAAGAAGAAGGTCTGGATCTCAAGTTTGACCGCTTTGTTGATTTTAAAATAATGTTCAGGAAGTTTAGGGAAAAACGTGAATTAATTATAATGAAAGCAAAATGTTTAAGCGATTAAATGTTTTTATTTCATGTCTCCATCGGCTTCAGAGGATGAGAAGTTTTCGGAAACGAGCAATTCTGTCTTACTGGGTTAAAGAGGCTGAAGTGACAGATGTATGATCACAACTGGTTTCCACACACTCACCTCGAGGATGCTGTAGTCCGTCCCTTTAGCGTACATGACGGTCGCGTGGCTGGAGAAGGTCCGCAGCCTCACAGACAGTTTCATCAGCTCCTTGTTCTCGTTCTCCATCAGGTGATACTTCACGTAGCTCTCGCCGCTGAACGTCAGCGAGTGGCCATCTGATATGAAGCGACAGACGTGCGTTAATAAAGAAGAGCAAAAATAAAGACGTCTGGAGACACAGATAAAGAGGTGGGGGTGGTGGTGGGGGTTCTTACCTGAGCATTTGCCCTTGTTGCCCTCTGGACACACACAACTGTACATGGTCGCTCTGGGATCGGCCACACACTCCATCCCCTCAGGACAGGGGCTGTTCTCGCACAGGTTGTTCACCACAGGACATCTGCCACCTAGGTCACAAAGAACATTCACTCAGACTGGAAGGTCGCAGCAGACAATAAACGCGAGTGTCTGTGTTTTTACGAGGCGTAATCACCGTCACACTGGCAGGTCGCCGTCCTCTGGTGCCGCGGTGTGACGAAGCTGAGGCGGGCCGTGCTGTACGTGGACATGGCGGTTTTATCCAGGGAGACGACCTCGTCGCAGAAGCGTAGCGGGCAGTCCAGCCCGGCGCACAGCTTCTGCACCACCCGTACGATGCGCACCCCCGTCATCTCCTCGATGATAGCAGCAGAGGAGTTCAGCTTACGGAAAACCACCTGAAGGAAATAGGGAACAAACACAGATAAACTCAATAAAAGGAGACGTGCTGAGATTAGTTCTAAATTAATCAATGAGACAATCAACAAAAACATGAAACAATTGTTTGATTTATCAGAAGATAGAGAGAAGATTAATCAATGGCATCGTTATTTGACTCTTCTTTTACTGGTCCTGCTTTTACAGACGTTTGTACACTGCTTCTTACTCACACATGAATATTCAGCGGTTATAACGAAACAACATATGTGTGAACTTCCATTTAAGACCCGAAGCAACATCTGTGTACTTCTACCTTCGCAACCGGAGCAGATGTTCTTGCTCTTCATGTTATTTTTTTTGACAGATTGTGCATCTGAACTCGTGCTGCTTCCCTGCTCATCAACCCACAAACACCAGCTACCTCCAGACTGTCCACGGCCATTCCTCTCGACCGTTCACCCCTACGCAGTCGCTCCTGCAATTCATCACCGCCCTCCTGTCGCCCTCCGCAGCCGAACCGCCTTCTTCTTCATTCCAGCTCCAGTTCCCTGCTACGCTTTCAATAGATCTTCCTCATTCATCTTACCTCAAAGTGTGTGTCTGATTTGAGAACACACAGCAAAGCTTACCAGGCCTGAAGGTAATTACATGCTTGAAGCTGAAACAACTTTCTATCCTATTATTAAATCTAGTCTATCAATCAATTACTTAAAATTATACGACTATTCTGATATATACGTTTTAGTCAGTTTGAGCAAAAACTATTTTTTAGCTATTTTCTTTTTCACCTTTTTGCAAACTTAATATCTTTAAGTTTCGACTTTGTTTTAATACGTCACCAAAGATTCTCGGAAATTGTGACATTTCACAATTTGAATAAACTAAAACATTTATATCAAGAGTTTAATTCAGGTTGTTCTTACCTCCTGAGACTGATAGGGGCTTCCTGACCTCTCCAGAGTCAGCAGCACATCCAGATCGAGCTCTGAAGGCTGCAGGCTCACTAGCTGCACCTCGCTCCTCCTCACCCCGGCGATGTTCCTCAGGGCTCGCTGGAAGTTGCGCCAGTAGTCCCCGATAAACTCCTCCGGAGCAATATTTGCAAAGCGCACAGCGATGGAGTTGTTGAGGGCCTGAGCGGCCACTTGCCGAACATGCACGTTGACATCAGCGGCCGCGGTGAAGCGTCCGTCAGTCACCGTCACATTGAGAGAGTAGTGACCCACGTCGAGCGACTTCAGGGCGATCACTTTACCATCAGAGGCGGAAACTGAAAACGAGGCGCCGCTCTCATCGTTGGAGGAAGAGGAGGAGGATGAAGGGGCGAGGCTGTAGGTGAGGGTGTCGTAGATGTCTTGGTCCGTGGCGTGGATCTTGCCCAGGACGCCTCCAGCGTATTCATCGCCGGCGGTGGAGATGTAAATGTCCAGAGGGAGGATGGCAGGAGGGTAAACGCTCTCCTCGATGATGCGTACACTGATGAAGGCGGTGGAGAAGAGCGGTGGTTTGCCGCTGTCTGACACCTAACGTGAGAAAGAGGAAAGAGATGCGTCCATGAGCAAATAATGTGCAATTTATCTGCAAGATGTATTTTTCCAACAGCAGAGGGCAATCAAGCTCCTCCACTGCCGACATCCTGCAGTTGACAGCCTCTCCGTACTGTGAATATATTTAAAAAACCAAAACATCTACAGTTCATGCACTTGCACAGTCACACTGTCACGCGGATGGTCATCGGTTCTGCAAGTAAAAAAAACAACTCAAGTCTGAGTGTGCAGCTCGTGTGTAAGAAGACATCACACTTCCATCTCATCTCCCATCTGCCCACTGGTTGTATCTTCTGTTTCTTCCCTCCAAGATGACACATCAACACCCAGCAACACTCAGAATCGTGCCAACTCAGAGCAAATGTGTTTTATTTAGGCTTCTCGTGTGAGATGTACACTGATGCTGCAGCTTTACTGTCCAAGTAATTGGATTTCAAATATATTTAGAGGGAATTCAAGGATTGATGCGCAGAGAGGAACGCTGAGCAGTTTGAGAGGAAGAAGAGTAAGAGATAGCGAGTTAGCGAGGATGACAGAAAAGGTACCGAGAGGGGAAAAAGGAAGACAAATAGATCATGCTGCTGTGGCTTGGCAGTTAAATCAATACAACCTCTCAACTCCGGTTTCTCCTCAGCGCTGTGACTCACCTGCGCTTGAAGTAGGTAGTGCTCTGTGCTTTTCCTATCCAGCGCCCCCACAGCTACTAGAGCTCCCTGCTGATTGATGTGGAATGCGGCGCCCTCATCCCCGTCCACGATGGCAAAGGTGAAGGGTGGGCCGTTGTGGGAAGCGTCCCGGTCGGTTACAGTGAGCTGGAGAACACTTGTGCCTTTTGGTCGATTCTCCTGTGGGATACCAGAGGGGAGAGTTTAATGTTTGCAGTGAGAGGAGGTGGCTTATGATTATATTCATACATGGTGCTGAAAATAGAACTGAATACCTTTGATTTTTTTGCCATGGATTTTATAAAGCACTAGTTGTTATTATTATATTGTTTTGATAGTTTTTTCTGTCCCGTCTGTGAACTCATTCAAATCGTGACTCTCCAGATATTCCTGGTGGTGTGTACAGTATGTGAAGACCCTGAGTGTGTGTGTGTGTGTGTGTGTGTGTGTGTGTGTGTGTGTGTGTGTGTGTGTCTCCTTGTTGTTCTTCACCTTGATCAAGGTTCCAAAGTGAGTAAAATAAAGCCAGTCAGGACTTTCTCAGGGGCAAAGCAATGTTTCATTCTGAAGTGTTTGAGCTCTTTGCAACATGGACCGTGCCCCCTCACAGTTTCTCTTAAATTACTTTTTCAGTTTTCTAAACAGACTGAAACAAGGATGCAGGTGCACCTCCGTTCACTTCTCTCATCCTCACACATTTTCCCTTTACTGCAGTCATGCATCCATTATCAGCATCACATTTTCAGATAAATCCTTTATCTGCATTCTTATACTTAAGATGCAGCCTCTGCCTTTCAATTCCCTCGCCCTCCTCCTTCCTCTCGTCTCCTCACTTCCATCCTCCCACTTGCTTTTTGACATTCTAGTCGCAGAGTCTCCCATTATTCCTCCGTCTTAATCCCTCTCTCCGTGTCCACTGCAATCCCCTCCCCTGCACCTCCCCCTCTCTCTTGCTTTCTTTTGCATCTAGCTCATTCTCCATCCTCTCCACACAGACAGCCCCCCATCTCCCCTCTCACCTGGATAATGAGGCTGTAGTTGGCCTGGGAGAAAAGGGGCGGGTTGTCGTTGACGTCGGAGATGTCGATGTTGATCATGGCACTGCTGGAAAGAGGGGGCACCCCGTTGTCCGAAGCCACCACCGTCAGCGTGTACCCTGAAGTCTGGGGGAAGAGAGAGAATTACTATACATGGGCAAAGCTGCTTTTGTGAGCAATAATGCAGCACAGATCGGTAAACAAGCTTTCCTATTAGGCCTGACATGACTCTGATTGGATTCTGCATAGAGTGCAATTAGTTCCTCTGTGGATTTAAGCCTATGTGTACAGTCAGCATTGTTGTCTGCTGTTGCTCTTACCCGCTCTCTGTCCAGCTGGCGAGCGACTTTAAGCTCTCCTCGGACCGGGTCGATGGTGAAGGGGCTGCCTTGGTTCCCCTCCACGATGGAGAAGCGCACATGATCGTACGAGGGGCCGTCCAGATCCTCCGCCACCACCTTGGAGCCAATCAATCAAGACATTAATCAATTGGACACCACTGATGAGGGATTAAAATGACAACCCAATGCTTTGGCTTCCCTATCGTATGTTAAATGATATATTAAAAGGCCTAAATCCTATTTTCTAAATCAGCCTCTTGCTAAGAGCGACAGGTTCCTTAATGAACACATAATTATCTGCCACATTAAAAACAAATCTGGGTATTTCACAGTGAAGATTTACATAATCAGGATTGTTTTCTAGAAGAACATTAGAAAAATGTGATGAATGTGAAAGAGAAAATAATCAACTAACGAATCTGTCACTCTCTATAACATTAGAAACATGTACCTTCGTCTTTAATACGTCGTCAAACCGCTAATAGCATGAGGCTAAATTTAGATAAACCCTGCTATGGAAAGTTCCACTCTGCAAGTTGACAGGATTGGTTTCTTAGTTTTATCACGTATGAAATACTGAATGTCTGAATTTGTCTTTTTGTTTTTTAAGACAATCACTTCCAGGGTGGAAATATCCAATTGTTGACTGTTTATTACTTTTGCAAGGGAGGTATTGTTTTGTTGAGGGGGTTTGTGGAGGGGTGTGGCCTGACCCAACAAAGAACCCATTTAAATTTGGAGTGGATCCGAATAAAAAGGCACATATACACTACATAATATATCTAGTATGGTGTAAAAAACACTAGATGCACATTTTAACAAGGTTAAAAACCCACCACCCGCCTCATATAGAGAGGAATCCTTTGGGAAATCAGTGATATTCGTATGTGTGAGACAATCGCCGGCATCCCATTTATATTCAGGTACATCACACAACAGATATAAGACAAAGGAGAAGAGGTGGAAAGGGATGGATGGAGTAAAAATTTAACATGGAAAAAGTGTCTTATTTTGCATCAGGGGCTTAATGAGTGAAATGCCTCTTAATTAAACAGTCTGAGCATGTGTGGCGGATAATGCACGAGAGCAGGGGTGCGGAGAGCATGAAGAGCATTGGTCTTAATTTAGCTGTGCCACCAGATGGTGATTTGCCACAGGTGCAGATATGCGATAGTGTATTTGGTAAATGAACGACGTGAGTGAGAAGGTGAACAAACAGACAAGTCGAGCTCGGGGAAAGTTTTAAAAACTGAGAGATGCACTTTTAGAGTAGTTATGTGTTATTTCCCCACAACAAGCTCAAACTGTATGTAAGCTTGTAGGTAGCGTGTATGTTCTCACCGCCATCACGGTCTTTCCCAGCTCCGTGTCCTCGCTGACGACGGCCGTGTAGGTCTCCTGGCTGAAGACGGGTCTGTTGTCGTTGACATCCGTCAGGTTGATGTTCACGGTGGCCATGTCGCTGAGTGGCGGTGAGCCACCGTCTGTGGCCTCTATGGTGATGTAGTACTCGTGGGAGACCTCGAAGTCCAGTGGCTCGATCACAAAGATGTCACCTGGGGACAAAGAGACAGGAAGTGCTGGTGTCACATTACAGGAATTCTTTGAGTTTGTCACAATGGTACAACAATGCCTACACAAAGAACTAAATATGTTAAGAGCAATGTCACATAGTGGTGACCTGTCTTCCCCTTTTTTTTGCTCTTGCCATAACTTTTAGGTTTTTCAACTTTCTGCAAACCGCAGGTCAATTCGTCCTCCGTCACTGACTCTCAGTTGAAACACAAAAGTTATGCTTGGTTCAGCTGCTTTAACTTGCACTACTGCTTGCAGCTACACAATAGAACGGTATCCTGCTCTTTTCTTTGTGCGCTGCGTTACAGCGATGCAGCAAGATAATCCCGGTGCCGTCTGAAACAAAAGGTTTTAGCTTTTTGACACTCAGGTAAAACTCAGTGAACGTGTTAGTTTTATGTGCCGTTGTTGTGTTGTTTGCAGATGTCGACACACCGGGGATATAGCACTTATCCCTGTTGGCTTTTTACCTTGATGTCACGATCTGAGCTGAGACAGGAATGCAGACGGTGTAGACTCAACAACAAGGTAATGGTTTGAGGATGTGACTCTAGATATTCTACTACATATTTAAACCCGGTCCACAGTGAAGCACTGTAACACTAAAACTAAGATTTTTACAAATGCCTTCCAGGCGCATATCAGGCACATTCAGGGGAGTGATATCTACGAGTGTGAAATTTGGTGCAACTTGATTGGATTTCAGGGGACTGTTTGGTAAAAGTAGTTAATTCAATGCTACCGCGTACCAGTATGTGGCTCCACGCTGAACATGCCATGCTCATTGCCGCTGATGATGCTGTACGTGATCTCTCCAGTGGCCTCCGTGTCCCGGCTGGCGGCCTGCACTCTGATCACCTGCGTGCCCGCGGCCACGTCCTCCGACACCGTGGCTGTGTACTCCCGGTGCTCGAACACCGGCGGGTTGTCGTTGATGTCCAGGACAGAGATCACCACCTGGCACACCGAGGAGAGACGTGGCGAACCCTGATCGGTGGCGCGGGCTTTCAGCTCGTACACCGACTGCAC
Organism: Hippoglossus stenolepis; assembly: GCF_022539355.2. NCBI lineage: Eukaryota > Metazoa > Chordata > Actinopteri > Pleuronectiformes > Pleuronectidae > Hippoglossus > Hippoglossus stenolepis. The sequence continues at coordinate 23,480,715 of NC_061484.1, forward strand.
CTCGCGGTCCAGGGGGCGCTCCAGGCTCATCACGCCGGTGTTCTCGTCAATCGAGAAATACCCATCAAGGGAATCAACCAATGAGTAAAGGATGTCGCTGTTAAAACCTGGAAAAAAGGAAAGAAAGAAGGAAATTGAAGTTACATGGATGTTTATAATGCATTTTGGCAAATGTTCCTTTTAGTGATAATGTGATAACTCTTAGTTCACAACCTCTCTGAGTGTCTGACCTTTCATTTTGTTTAACCTACCACACATGTCTCACTAAGCTGGTGAATAAACTGTTATCATCACCAATAAGAGTAATGGGCACATTAACAGAAATACTCCTTTAAGTACAGGGCGTAAACAAGCATATTGATTATTATATTGATGTATTGATTCCAGACTCCCATCCTTCTATTCTCATTCCAAAGCATCCATCTTTCACACAGCCTCTTATAAACAGGAGCTGTAAAAAATAAAAAAAAGTCTAATCCGCTCCGTCCTCATAACTCACGTCCTCCCACTGGCAAGACACTCGCAGCAACAAGACAGAGACGGATCACAATAATAATCATAATGCCTTCCTGCAGGTGGCCCCCATTTGAAATACGCTATAATATTCCCATTTGTCAGGTAAGCCCCCCCCCCCCCACGGTTCTCATTATGGTGCTGGAGAGTCGATGGAAGGGAGCCCTGCTTATATGGTTTCAACTTAATCTGCTTTGATCGTCCTTTAAGAGACTCGAGTTTAATCATGATTGGCCATATCCCCTTGTTCACATAAATTTATAATTGTTTGCTCATCTACGTCCCAAGCCTGGAACATGTAATATTAAAGTGGAGCTGGGCTGATTATTTGATTGACAGAAGATTTAGCTTTTTAAGTTAGATTAAAAAACTTAAACTAAACCCTGTGATGATATTTTGTAAACTTTTCTAATTAATAACAATGAATCGATATATATATATAAGAATATTTTTAGTTGCAGCTCATGTAAATCTCTTATATTGCTGAATGCAAATCTGCTAACTGCAATCTTTTTTGTATTTTTGGGGAGAGTTGTAACGTTTCAGGGTTTCTGGAGGTTTCATTGAGCTGATTTTACACTTTTTGAGACGATAATGTGTGAAATTTCAAATTGATGTCAAGTACAACAAATATGAAGGAATATTTAGGACTCCAACGATTCCCCAAAATTAAAATAAGGTGAAGTAGCCTTTTGGAGAAACACCTTCGAAGAGACAGTATTTATAGTCTCTCTGACCGTGTGTTTCCAAGCATGTATCATGTATGAATGATCAGTTCTTTGTTGGTTTTGTTTGTAGTTTTGTGCAAATATTTGTATCGTGGAGAAAAACCAGCGTAAACGTATTCAAGACGTAGTATATATGTGATATTTTAGCATATTTAAGACTCTTTAAGGCTGCAAATTGAGATTATTGAATTTTAAAACATCTTCAGACGCTGCGGAAACCCTGCTTTTAAAGCTTTTTCAATAATTTATTGGAAAGATTCTCAAGATCTTGTTCGAATCTGGCAAAGCACTAACGTAGACACGGCTGAAATTGATTGAATTCGTCTACAGTGGAGCAACGGGAAAGATTGAACGAGGACAACAACAACAGCGAGGCAGTGCAGAGGGCAAAGAGGAGACACTCGGATGCAGGAAGAGCGATAAGGGTCAAAGCACAATCAAAGGAGGAATGTGCACTCGCATAACTTTAGTTTATCACAGATCAGGGGCACCAGCCTGAGTCTGTTTTTCTGTCTGGTTCATAACTATTCCACACTGATAAGCCGCTCAGACACTGTAGCAGCAGACGGCTGAGCGGAGGAGCAGCGATGTGGCTAAGTATCAAACGTCTTCCAGCCAAAGTGGCACACAGCAACTAGTGCCAAGAGTGAGTGCACACAGAGATGTGCAGCGTCAAATATCAATGGAAGATAAAGCAAACTATTTTCTCTTAGGAGGAGGGATACATTAGGCTTTGCATTGTGATGGCTGGCGGGGAGAGACAGTTGAGCGGAGCCTGAGTGAACTGGGTCAAAGCTACAACGCATATTTTCTTCTTGTACATGTCTGTCTGGGACTTGCCAAACAGATTCCAGCTTGAGCCTAAATCAAAAAAAATAAGAGACCGAAGCTTCAATGTGTGTGATGCCCAAGTGTGCGAGAGAAATACTAATCAAATCCCCCTCTGCTTTCACTCAGCGTGGCTCTAAATAATTATTGCTCCTGGCGAAACTGCAGGGAGCACCTTTTTTCCCCACCCTTCCTTCGGGTATCCTTATCCTTGATATTCAAAATGCGAAACATTTTGTGCCAGCAAAGCCTCTGGGAAGAAATGTCTCAATACCGGCTCTTTCCTTTTTTTTTTACCATTTAACGTTTCTCTCTGAGGGGACCTAATTCTGGCATCCCTTTCACTCTGTCAAGCTGTCAGTCCAGCCAAAATGAAGGACCGGGGAAAAAGAAGAAGAGGGAAATAGAAAGCGAGTGCGTTTAATTCTCTGACAGGGAACATGCTGAAATGGTTCCTCAAGCAAGGAATGTCGTGCTCCACTAAACTAAAGGTGTAATCTGGAGCGGCAGGTTCAATAGTTCCCAGGATAAAGTCCCGAGGAGTTAAAGCGACTGTTAAAACTGCGTGGTTTCAGTCGTATCCACGTGTAAACCCCTCGGCGGCTGGCGATGCTCGCTGAAAGGTGAAGACGCTAGAGACACATACGAGGCCCCGCGGCTTTGCACCAGGCGAACGGAAAATTGCAATCATCCCTTTTGAGAATTCAGCTCGAAGAGAGAAGAATTTCATTAGAGTGTAATGGAGCTTTTAATTTGAGGGGTTTATCATTCATGAAATTCCACATTTGTTATCCCTCCCTCGTGCCATTTAGTATAATGCATAATGGAAAGATAATAACCTGTGTGTTGTTAGTCAGCACTGAACCAAGATACATATGCAGAGAGCACACCGTGATGCTAAAAGCCTGTTTAAAGTATTCTTGAATTATAATGCTATATTATACACTGACTTTGAGCAATGCAACGCCGCTAATTGCATTTTAAGCATAATGTAATGGCATTGGTGAGTTTATTGACTCATAATTAACTTTCTCTGGCCTCAGCAGGATCTACAGCTGAATGGGAGCTGATTTACCTGAGAGCCTCCAGCATCTGTAAAGTTTGTCTAAAGCAAAGTTCAGACACTTTATTATTCATACAGTGCACTTGGGCAGTAAAGTATCACTTAAAAATCGAAAATCTAAAAAAACAACACTCCAAACAGGAAAAATTACATAAATATTTTAGGAATCATAAAATACCGATTAGTAATTGACTTGCTGTGGTTAGGAGGAAATTATTTTCAGAGCCGTAAGTGAGTTTTATATTTAGATAGTGAGCAGTAAACATTTAAAATATTGTGTAAGATTCAAAAGGCAAAACATTCCTTTTTTAAACTTTACTTTTTAGGTCATTACTGCTCCCTTCATCTCTGTCGGACATTTTCCTATGTACAGAAACATTAATACAACTCTCCATTTATGTTAGATACAGTCTTTTCTAAAGAATGACATTCGATTGTATTGGATATATATTCCCTTATATACAGAATAAAGACTGTGCTGGGTTTTTTTTGTGGACAAAGTCACGAGAGCTGATGCTGACTTTCTGCCTGTGAGACACTTACGCATATTTACAACTGTTTAAACTGGGTTACGGCTTTTAAACAAAAAGTCAGATGCAAACTGTAAAAATGAGCTGAAAACAGTGCAAGACACAGATCTAACTTCAGCTGAATGACGTAGTTACAGCTGATTACATCTGCTGGTGGCAGTTGATATTTAAGTCAGCAAATTGAGCTAGAAATACAGGGACTCCTCTTTTTCTGTCACTCTCTGAAATCAAACTGCACATGTGCCATGAAAGAACATAGAACAGCAGCAGAGACCAGGGGCTGGCAAACCACCAATAACTGTCTTCACATTCAAATTTGAGCCGCTCCGCCGTCCAATCAGCTCAGCTCTGTTCAAATCTATGGATAATACAAGCTCATACACAAATTCAGCTGAAAGAAAAAGCAAAGACCAGAACAGCTTTCTTGAGTCTTTAAAGCTTTGATAATCCTGATTAATTTATTTTTGAACATTAATATTTCAAAATTTGTAAACTAAATCTATTGGGTGCTGGATTCACGGCCCCTGCTACACAATAAATGTCTTTAAATGATAGACTGATTTAGTTTCCTTGTGGAAGCACAAGGTTGTGGAAATACTGTGCATTGTGAATTAAAGATTTCCTCACCAGTGTCGACATCATTGGCCTGCAGTTTCGCCATATACGTGCCCGTCTCTGTGTTCTCGAAGACCGTGATGCTGTAGGGGTCGGATGAGAACTGCGGCGGGTTGTCGTTGACGTCCTCCACAGCGATGTGGATGTCGGCCTCGCAGTATCGCCCGCCTCCGTCCACTGCCCGCACTTTGAACCTGTGCATGTCCTGCTCCTCCCGGTCCAGGGGCTGCGAGGTCTTCAGTTCCCCTGGAGGTGAGACAGTACTCGTTTGTACAAAACACACAGAGACATGCGCTCTTCTGGGAGCAGAGGGATGTCGTTTGACATAAAAAATAAAAGCATCAAAGCCGTTCCCCTCACAGACAAAAAATTAAATCTGTGTATGCAATTAATCTAGAGACAGAGATTAAAAGAGCACAGCGTGTGTACTCTACAGCACTGTAGCCCCCTTGTCTACTTTCTACTAAACAAGTGAAAAGCATCTAACAACTAATGGCTTTCAAGAGAGAGGAGAGAGGGGAATAAATAAGTAATTGACTCACAAGAGGAGAGAGAGAAAGCCAAAGACAGAAGGGTTCTGGCAGCTGAAACCACCTTGGAAGTGAAGCAGCAAACATTCTGGAAAACTCCAGAGCGTCTTGGCTGTCCTCATCTGCAATAATCCCACTACACTGCACTGGGAAAATATATAAAACCCTCAACGTAACAGTAGCCCTGCTGCTAGAAACCCAGTATTGATGTTTGCCAAATATACAGCTGGACGGCATTATTGGCCTTAGTATCTGCCTTGGTGTCAATTTTTGCCATTACTAAGGGATTTTATACAGCCGCAGATGTGGTGTATAGCCGTTTAAATCTACTGGCCTAGTTTGTTTTGCCCTTTAATGATTTTTCTTTGCATTTATTTTCGAAAACAAGTCCGCTGTGATTAACTGGTATTGTTTTTCCTTCCCCTTCTTCCTCCTTTTTGTCGTCCCAGAGGCCAGCTGGGGTGTCTGATTTAGAAGGTCCCTCAGAAGAAATTATTTGAAGGCCAGAAGTATAGCAGCCATAAATTCAATTTAAGTGTAACTCTGTAATAATATTACTAGTGCCACTATGGGTCTTTCAGTTGCCCTGCAGGGGGAATGTTCTTGGCTTTTTTAGAAAGGAATAAGTAAATAACAACTGGGCAAAAGAAAACTCATTGCCTCCTTCATGGCTGGTAATGATTTGCACACAGAGAGACACAACTATAAAAACCTAACAGCTTGCCGAGAGATCAGAGGCCCCGGATCTTAAAAGTGTTAGAATGTGAGACTGCGGCTGAGCTGCAGAAAAAGCCATGTGTGTTCGATGAAAGCCTTTAACACGAGTGTCCCACATACAGCTTCCTAGAAATCAAAATAACCTGCAGCACAGCTGGAATGAAATCTGACACAATGGCTGAGGACACAGATGGCTTCAGCAGGAAAGAAAAGCCAAGTGAATCAAATGGAATATATAATGAAAGTATTCCAAATCACGATTTTACAGTGGCCTTAAAACATCACACATTACTCCTACAAACCTGTATCGGAGTCAACGACGAACAATTCTGATCCAACTCCCTGGAGCTCGAAGAAGATTTGGGCGTTTGAGCGAATGTCCGCGTCTGTGGCAGAAACCTGCAAGATGAGCCGGCCGGCGGGGGAGTCCTCTGGGACGCTCTCACTGTATAGAGACTGGGGGACGGATGGAGCAAGACGGGTAAGAAATTAAAGGGACTGCTAGGATGAAGAGGACACAAGAACTGAAATTAACTACTTAAAATTGCACACACTCAACTCGGGGGAAGGAAATTACTACCTTTTCGCATACGGGGCTGTTGTCGTTGGCATCCAGCACCTTGACCTCCACGGTGGCTTTGGCAGTGAAGATGCCATCACTGGCGGTAATGTTAAGGAGATAATTGTCCTTCTCTTCACGGTCCAAGGGCTTCCTGACAGAGACCTTCCATTCGTTCTGAATGTGCTCGATGGCAAATTGGCCAAGTAGGTCTCCTCCTGTTTGGCGTTGAAAAGAGAGCACCACTTTAGAATGATCATCAACTTAGAGGCAAGAAGCAGCCTGACTCATTAAATACACACAAGGATAAGGACAAGGATATGTGCACAATTTAAAACTCAATCCCACTAAATATCAATTTAAAATAATCATCTAGGTATTCAGCTCTACTTTAAAAAAACGCAAATCCTTGCTGCTAAATGTTTGGTAACACAAGCAATCCTTCCAACCAAAGACAACAGGATGTTGAACAATGTAAACGAACAAATAACAGCGCTGGTTCCCGAGTCCTCTTTATATTTCCACACTTGGCATATTTATTCCCACTTGCTAATTAGCACCAGAGGAAGTATTTTCCCCCCCTGCCTATTTCAAAGCATTATTCAGATAATTATACATTTCTGTATTATGATGACCTAAATATTTGCCTTGAGCTTGGGCAAATCAGGCAATAACTCAAGACTGCTAACAGATAATAGGACTGTGTAATGTTTCAAAGATGAGATATTATCATCGCATTAAGTAGCATAAATGGATAATCCCCCCGCCAGCTCTGTTTATGTAAAAACAGTTACACAAATGAGTCGGGAGTAAACTCTTTGCACTCGCTTATCATCTATTTTTGCAGAATAATAAATGCCCACCTGTGATGAAGTAGTTCACTTGTTTGTTGATGTCCTCAGAATCGTCATCCGTGGTGCTGAGGATGGCGATCACCCCGCCGGGAGGGTCATCTTCACTCACGGTGCCTTTGTAGATCTCTGCGGTGAAGCGAGGCGGGTTGTCGTTCACATCGGCGACCATTACCTCCACTGTGGTGCCGGTGGTGTGTTGGACCTTATCCCCTTGGTCTGTGGCCAGGACGGAAACTGCGTATTTGTTCATCTTTTCGCGGTCGAGCTCTTTTAACGTGGTCACCCATCCGGTTTCACTGTTAACAGCAAACAGCTCAGAGATGTCCTGCGAGTTCTGCTTGGGATCGAGGCTGTAGACGACATGGCCGTTGGTTCCGGAGTCGAGGTCGGTGGCTTTGACCTGGATCACTTGAGTCCCGCTTGGAAGGTTCTCCACAACGACAGCCTCGTAAGGGTCCGACTCAAAGGCGGGCTTGTTATCATTCAGGTCTTTCACTTGGATGTTGATGATTACCGATGCAACTATCTCGTAATTCTCGTGTTTGGTCTGAGCGAGCAAAGCAAGTTGGTACCATTTGGTCGTCTCATGGTCGAGGCTCTTCTGAAGTTTCAAGGCTCCACTGTCTCTGTCGACAACAAACACCTCATCTTCGTTGCTCTCGGGAGTGTTTCCCTTCACGAGGCTGTAGACGACCTGTTGCTCGCTCTCTGCCTGAATCACATCGATCTCCGTGCCAATGGGAAGGTCTTCAGCGATCGTGTAACGGTAATGGGGTTCAGCAAATTTGGGAATTGGGGTCTCTGGTGCGACAATCTTGATGTAAACCTGCACAAGTGAATGTTTGGATGGATTCCCTGTGTCCTTCGCCCTCACAAAGAATGCGTAAAGTTCATTTTCAAGCCCGATGAGACTCTCTCTGGTTACGATGACTCCAGAGGTCAGGTGGATTTCAAAATTCTCCTCCACATTCTCAACATCTGCCTCGATTGAATACTGAATGTCAGCATTGTTTCCCTCATCCATGTCTGAGGCAGCAATTTTTATCACTGAGGTTCCCCTTGGAACATCTGATGCAATGGTGGCTTTGTACTCGGCTGCTCTGAACTGTGGGGCATTGTCATTGACATCTGTGAGAATGACATTGACAACACAAAAGCCAACTTTTCCACCGCCGTCTTTAGCTACGAGAGAAATAGGAATAACTTTCTCAACGGCAGTCTCACGGTCAAGGCTCTCTAGAGTGAAAATCTCTCCATTGTCATTGATGGCAAACTTGTCTTTGGCAAAGTCATTGACAATCTGGTACGTTATTTGCCCGTAAATGCCGTCATCGTCATCTGTTGCCTTCGCCTCTGCTACCAAAGTGCCAGCGGGGGAGTTTTCAACAAGCTCTACTACATAGTCAGACTGCAAGAAGGTCGGGTTGTGGAAGTTGGCACCGATAACTGTGACCACGACGAGGCACGAGCTTCTGAACACGCCGTCAGACACTGATATGTTGAGGTTGTAAAGAGGCTGCATGTGTGGCCTCCGGTGGTTGGAAATGACGATGGCGCCCGTGCGCTTGTCAATGGCAAAGTTCTGCTCTTCATTCCCGGATAAGATTGAGAATTCCAAATTATTTGAGTCTGAGCTGTCGGCATCTGACGCTTGGACTTGGGTGATGAAGTGTCCACGTGGGGCCAATTCGCTGATGGTAGTTTTGTAAGTGGGCTCTGTGAAGGTTGGAGCATTGTCGTTTAGGTCCATGACGTCTATCGTCACGATGACATCACTGGAGAGCGCTGGAACACCTCCGTCCACCACGCGGACTCGCAACTTGTGCTGCGGGATTTCCTCACAATCAAGCATTTGAGCTATCGTGATTGTTCCTGTGTCACGATCGATGGTGAAATAATCCGAGCTTTTCCCCTTTTCCTCCACCAACTGAAAGAACACTTCTTGGTTATGGCCAGTGTCTGAGTCTTTGGCGTCAACTTGCAAAACTGAGATACCAATGACAGAGGCCTCAGAAACATTGGCGTAATAGGACTTTGACAGGAACACAGGGGCATTATCATTCACGTCTTCCAGTATGATATCAACAAATACCTCTGACTGTGCTCCAGTCAGAGAGTCTGTGGCTCTTACATTTAACTTATAAGCAGGATGTGTCTCAAAGTCCAATGGCTGAATCACATGAATAACACCTGTGTTGAAATCGATGGAGAACTGTTTGAAAGGATCTCCTTCAGAGATGGTGTACACGATACGAGGACTCTCGGAATCGTTGGCCTGTACGTGAAGCACTGGTGTGTGTAACTGAATGTTTTCAGGGATTTCAATGCTGTAAAAGGGCTTCTCAAATATAGGCATTGCTTTGTTCACCACGGTTATTGGCACGTCTACTTCAGCCGAGAGAACCGTCTCTCCATTATCTTTTGCCGTGACAACAATAACAAAGTCTTTGTTGAGGGACTCTTTGTCAAATTTGCTTTTGAGGGAAATTTCACCGGAGGGGCTAATTTGAAAGTGCTCCTGATGCTCCTTCAGGTAATAACTGACTTCTGCATTTGAACCCATGTCCTTGTCCACTGCTGTGACCTGTCTGATGACCTGGCCGACCTCCGCGTCCATCTGAACCAGGGCGTGATAAGGAAGGTTCACAAACATGGGTTTGTTGTCATTGACATCCTCCACTGTCACGGTTACGACAACATGAGCCCCATCTGCAGATTGGTCCTCTCTGGTGACCTCAACGATGATAATAAACGTGTCCTGTGCCTCGCGATCGAATGGAATTCCAGTGGTTGAGATTACTCCAGATGTGCGGCTGATTACAAACCTGCTGTCTGGGTTCAGAATTTTAAAGAACAAGGGCTCGTTCACCTGGTTCCCCACAACGGCGATGACCGCTAGAGTTTTCTTCTGACGTGAGTTTTCTGGAACAAAGGCTTTGTAGGACTCCCTGGTGAACTTCAGCTTGCTCTCCTTGTTTTCTTTCACATTTATCTTTACCGTTGCAACAGTGGCAAATCTACCATCTGACACTCTGACCTTTAATTCATACCGGCTCCTCAAATGTGTGACATTCTGAATAGAGATTATGCTTGTGACCGGGTCAATCCTAAATTTATCGCCGATGTTACCCTCAGAGATGGAGAAGAGAAGTTTTGAGTTGGGCCCAGAGTCTGAGTCTGTCGCGTTGATTTGAATGACTTCCACCCCTTTGTATGTTGGCACTATGACAGTGGTCTCATACACTTCTTGGCTGTAAACTGGTGAGCAGTCATTAACATCGATGACTTCAATGGTCACATTGGCCGCCGTCTCTGCAAACAGGCGTGGCATTCCTAGATCATGGACCTGGACTGTGAAGTGGAAAACGCTCCTCTGTTCATAATCCAAAGCTGTTGTGCTTCTGATGGCTCCGGTGCTCGAGTCAATGGCAAAATAGTTGTGAGCAAATGGTTCGACGATTTGATAGATGAGCATGGCGTTCTGGTCACAGTCGGCATCAGAGGCGCGGATGACGAAAGGAGTGTTTTCATGGGTGAGGACAACACTGTTGACGGGAGCCGACTCGCTGATCACTCCTTTGAATTCCCTCTGGAGGAAGATTGGAGCATTGTCGTTCTCGTCCTTTAGATGAATCTGAAGTGTTGTGTTGCTGGCGATTCCTGCCATGTTGGTGCCCTGTATGATGAGACTATATTGAGAGGTGGTCTCGTAATCTAAAGCCCCCTGGGTCACAACCACTCCAGAGTTTGGGTTTATGTTGAAGGCGTTGTTGATGTTGCCAGCTTTTATTTGATAGAAGATAGACGACTGGCTGACAGCTGAGACCAAGCTCACAAAACTTCCTGGATGGGCGGATTCACTGATCTCGGCAGAGAACTCCTTCTCCGTGAATCTGGGAGCTGCATTATCAGAAACTGTGACCACAATATGTACAGTGGCTGTAGTTGACAGGGGAGGTATTCCATTATCAGACGCCTTAACTGTAAGTTCAAACTGGGTCTGGCTGCGGCGATCGAGCTCTTTGGCGACTGAGATTGTTCCAAGAACAGGGTCGATGGCCAAGGAATTTGCAACATTTCCTGTGAGACGGGGAAGACAAAAGAATAATGTGTTTAGGAAAAGATAAATCAATGCACACTGAGATGGAGATATTGTTGACAAGAAGCAGACGGACGGACAACCTGAAAACATAAAGCCGCTGGCTGACGTCTGCGCGAAGGCATAAAAAAACTTTTATTTTCTGTGTTGTACCAGGAAGATGTTTTTGATGAGCAAGCTACTGTTCAATTAGAATAAGTCATCCAACCCATTTTAAGTATGCATGCATTCAAAACAAAAAATCTTGTTCTCATATAACTGCTTACTGTCGCAGAATAGCATTGTGGGAAATTCTGAGGGGGGGAATCTGCTCATCTCCCACGCATTTGAAGAACCTCTACACAAAGTCTTCAATATTCTCCTCGTCTTTGTAAAATATTCCATTCATGATGGAGATAGAGTGGGCAGCAGGACTCAACATGACTCATGCATTTTTTACTAGCTGATTTCATTTGCATTATTTTACAATGAAAGCTTTCTGCTGTGGGAGAAAAGTGGGGAAACAGTGGCTTGACGGAGTGGAACAGCGTCTTTGTGTATATGTACCTGATTCGATGCTGTAGACGATCTCTGCGTTATGGCCCTTGTCTTTGTCGAGAGCTGAGACCTGAAGCACGGCCGAGCCTACGGCAGCGGACTCGAACACACGACCGGAGTAAGGTGCGCCTATAAACCACGGTGCATTGTCATTGGAGTCCTCCACGTTGACAATCACACGCACGAGGTTCCTCTTTACTGGGATGTCCTGGTCTCGAACCTAGAGAAAAGGGTATTTAGAAAGAGAGAGGCAGAGTGTGAGAACCCCCAAGGGATAATTCTTTCCTGAACGTCAAAAAGCAACTAATTATTCATATTTGGGAACGCATTAAATATACAAACTTAATTTCATGGATGTTTCATTTTCTAATGAAGCAAACATCAGCAAAACTCCATTAAACCACATGTAGGAACTAAACAGACTATTGTGAAACAGTTCTCATTGATTCCTACCATGACAGTAAGGATGTGATGATGCATCGTCTCGTGGTCCAGTGGCTCAACGGTGTACAGAATGCCCGTTCCCGGGTCGAGTCTGAACTTCCTCAGGCTGAATGGATCGGTGCTGCTCAGGAGCGTGAAGGTCAGTTTATTCTTCTCGTCTCTGTCTGTGGCGCTGATCTGCATGACCTCGCTCCCCGTTGGTTTGTCTTCAGGGACGTTCACGAAGTACGTCTCCTGCGAGAACTGAGGCCGGTGGTTGTTGGTGTCGATGACACGGATGAGCACCTATAGGAGAATAACACCATACATTTTTTAGAATATTATTTAGGAGTATTATCCGAGCCATTAAATCCTTAAAATCCTTTATCATTAAAAGTATAGAGAGGGTAATTGCACAGCAGTGACACCCAACCTGGGTTAAGTTCCTGTAAGGGTTAATTTTACATGAATTACATACTCTAACCCAATCATTACCAGAATCATAGTGTTTGAGTTTAGATCTACTGAATAAATGTTCCCGTAAATGAAAAGTAGAAACCAGAACACTAAAAAAAATGTTAACGCATGTTTCATCTTATTTCCTTTTCTCATTCCCTTTTGTCTTCATGCAGAAATTATCATTTTTCCAGGCTCTTCTTCTACGCAATTGTATTCAAGTTCAATGCATATTATGGCAAATACAATATTTTAACTGAATGACAATGCATCTAGGTACAGGCGATTAAATTTAGAGTTTATGTGTGATCCATAAAATAAGTGTAAACTGTGGGAACAGAAATATGATAACACGTCTAAAAGTAACTTTTTAGGATTGATACATGTTTCAGTGACACAGTTTTGCAGATGAAATAGTCCAACAACTCTTCAGACTCAAATCTACAATAGAAAGTTCTGCTTCTTGCCTGGAGCAGCACAAAGTGCACTGCTCTTCTCCCCACACACAACAACAAAGAATTGAACATCCCCAAACTGTAAAATTCCACTGGGAGCATGTTTTATCAACACCAGCCATTCGTCTACTGGACTTCCGACAGAGGATTATGGAGAGCTGCTGGAATGCCATCTCTGCTTCCCAGACCAGCGAGGGGCTTCTACCGTTGCCAAACATGGGGAACAAAGGGATCAGCCCAGATTAGACACCTGCATACCAGACACCAGGGGGTGATGTCCCACAAGGAAACGGCCAAAGCCGAGCTGTTTGGTGCAGGAAGAGTGAAGGGGACTGTGGTCACAAAAGCTCTGACCAGTTAACAGCTCGATGGCTGACCAGGATTTGTCAGATCTCTGGTCAACACCACGGCCCGCTGTTGTATTTTGTCATAATACTGTTCATTGAGCACCGTGAGCCTATATCAGAGACAAATATAGACTCAACCTGACAGGACTGATAACATTTACAATCTGCTGTGTGCTGTGATGTTGGCAATGCTGCTGAGGCTCACAGATGTCTTCTTGCAGGGGGAGCGCGGGGCTGCATGCTGTCTGTCAAACTGGCTGTTTGCCACACAAGTCATGTGTCGTGAGCGACCCGTGTCACGCTGCTAATCAGGACGTGTAATGTAAAATAAATAGGCTTTTCTAATGAGACATTAACCCTGAATGGGGCCTCCGGTTCCCGTTGCACCCTCAGAAAGCCTGACAATCCATCTTATCCCATGCATGTCCTCTCATGTCACTTTAGACATCATATAACACCAGATCCCCGCTGTATCACAATCCACATTTTACACACGCAGATGCACATGCATGCACCCAAACACACAGGCTCATAAAATATGCTCTACCCCACATGCATTCACACAAAGAAAGCCGTCCAGTGTGTCTCAATCTGCCCAGTGTCAGATAACGCGTCTCGTGAATAGCGGCTAAGGTGGCAGGGGCTGATAGTGCTGTCCAGAAGCAGAAAGAAATGGAACCTGGTCAGAGTATCCACATTTACTCCAAACTGTAGTATATCAGAGAGTTTTGAAAGCACACACACAAGGCTATTCAGCCCCCATCCCCCACGTGCACAGAAACTTGCCTTTCCTTTTGCAAGGAAGCTCTAACACACTTCAAAAGAACTTTGCCCCCAAACATCACAAAGCAGCATGATACAGCCCGACTAGCAGAAAAGCTGGTGGAGAAGAAGACTCTGTCGTCTTTGTGTAAGGCTCCCTTTGGGAACGCTGAGGAGGAGCAAGATTGGGACTGAGACACAGACGTGACAGATGGAGGTACTGAAGAAAAAAAAAAAAACTGACTAAGAAAGAAAAGTGACAGTGAGACCAAAGGAAGCAAAGGGAAACGGTCAAATTTAGCAGGCACAGGTTTTAACACACACTCAAATACATGTGTGGCTGAGAATAAAAGGCACATAAAAAGAATCCAGGAGGTCCAGGAGAAAAGAAATACAATAGTCAGCTTTGATACTGACGGCAAGAAAACGTATGAGTGACTGAGGTGAACGTTCCACTGAGACATAAAGAGAGTCTTTGTAATGTGGACTGAGATAACATGAGAAACAGGAGAGCGGGAACAGATTGTGAGCTGAACAGCTTGAAGTACTTCTGAACGGCCAAGGGAGGATGTCATATAGGTGGAGATGGAGGGGGGGAGGGAGTCTGGGCTGCATGATGAGGCTGCCTTGTTGGCGCAGCTCCTAGCTATGAGGTGCCCGGGCTGGAATGCGGCACCCCTCGTCTGCATCAGCTGATCCTTCAGCGACGCCTTCGTGGAGTTTCAACGGCCAAATGGAAAGCACACAACAGAATGGCCGACTGTTTTCCATGGACCTCCCACAGAACAGGGTCTCTCAGACTGATGTCGCCACTGGAGTCACAGGAAAGCTGGACTTAAAGGAGCAGCCTGCAGGATTTAGGGGGCTCTATTCTTTCAAGTTTATGTTTTCATTAGTGCAAAACTGTTGCGTTTTCTTTAGGAGCGGGTCCTCTTTCATGGGGCCCGCCATACTGCAGTAGCCCGGAACAGACGTTTGCTCTATAGAGTGCTTACACATTTCGACGTAATCTGGCCACCATATGTTTCACTCCATGCTTGGGTCAGGGCAGGGTTGTTTAGTTGGTTGCAGTCTGCAAACCCACCTCTAGATGGCACTACATCCTACACACAGACACCATTAAAATAATTTAAAAAATGTCACCTTTGAGTTTGTCACTGTCATTGGAAAATAAAAGACGTCTAAGTTCAAAAGAGAACAGTGGCTGCTGGAGAGAGGCCGGCCGATATATCGGTTAGCTTCTAATATTGACCTTTCACAAATATCATTAACAGTATGAGCGTCTATTGGCCGATAAACGCCAATCACTGCCACTTAATCTTAAATATATACATCGGCTAATATACAAGTATCTAAAAATGTTCACTCCCCAATATCAGAATTAGCATCTGCCTCCATATCAGTGAGGCTCTACTTCTGAATAACGAAAAAGCTTTTGTGTGGTATCGCGGACACGCCACACGGGAGCTCTCATTGTCCTCATTGTCCTCCTGTGTCGTGCGTAGGAGAGGAAGCCTCCCTGCCAGGTGGCAGGTTCTGGGCAAAGGCAGGGCACTGGCACCGGCCACTCGACCGTGTTCCCAAAACAGGATTAACACAGCCCAGTACCCACAGAGGTCCAGTGCTCTTGTTTGCGCTTTATTCTACCCAAACATAATAATCATCATCCCTGCATGCCTGGCCAATAAATGTGGAGACTTTTGAAAACCAGAGAGGGAGAAATCAAAAAGAAAGACAAAGAGAGATACACAAATAAAACAAATCAACACTCTAAGGAGGGAGAAAATAGGCCAGCCTGCATCAAAAGAACAGACAAGTCCAAACGCTGAGCTTTCACGAGGTGCGCTGCATGCCTGTGATCAGGGAGATCTCATTTGCAGTGCAACTCCGGAGGACTTGTCTTAAAGGTAAACAACACACTGTCCACAAAGAAAAAGAATCCAAACTGAATAACAATCAATAACGTGCTGTGGTTTCCAATTAAATTCTCTTTTCGTTTTTGTTACAGGCACAGAAATGAGGAAAGGTGATTACTCAACATAATCTATTCTTTCATATTTTACTCTACAGATAATAATTCAAATTCAAAATGACTTACTCCCATTGTACAGCTTTACCTACCCCTTAAAAATAAATCAATACACAAGATTTTCAAAACCTTATCAGTTACATGCCACCAGAACACATGTGCACCTCCCAGCAAGTGGCGTGTTTACAGTTTGTTAAACCCCCCGCTAACAGAGCAAATGCTGACAATGCCCAACAATGTTATCGCACAAACAAATTGGTAGCCAAAACAATCAGACGGGCTTTCCTGAAACAAGTCGGAGCAAACTGTATTCTGAGCACTCGGGACAGTTAAGGTTTTCCTAAACACACGTGCAAGCCAACAAAACTGGCGCTGTGTCAGATATATCCAATAGACTGTACACGACAAATGAAAAACCACCGAGGCCAACACAAGTTAATGGTTTTTCACCATTCTCTTTTCACGGAAGATAATTTGTGACAACAATAACCGCTCGGGGACGTATTTATGACGAGCCAACCAAATTTGGGGTAATTGCTCTAAACTCTGCTAGTGCTCTGTGCTTCTTTTCAGTCACCTATTGGACTCTCGGCATATCCCAGCCAGCTGGCCTACATCACTAAAATGTGGTTTATGGAGCATACAAATTCAGTAAATCCCTTCCCTCGACAGAAAACAGCTGACCCACGGTGGTCAGCTGGGTATATAATATCTCACACTCGAGCACTCATCTGCGAGAGAGCCTATCAGTCACAGCACTAATAATAACTACAAAAAAATATGCACATTCAAGGTCTGCAGGCGGCGAGAAAGACGTGAGTGTTGCCGGCGATAAGCTATGGATTCTTTGACCCACTTCTTGTGTGAACTCAGGGTTCAACGGAGCAGTGATGGCCTGTAGACAGGGAGTTCATAAAGCCGATCATACAGGAGTTCTAGCAGTTACTGTTGTCGTTACACTTTCCTTTGAGAATCCGACAGATGGAAATAAGGTAAGGGTCTGAAAATCCACTCCAGGGAATCAACATTTACTTTAAGGTTCGGGAGGTTGACCAATTTAAAACGAATCACATGTGGATGAACACCTACTTCTCTGACGCAGTCTTTAAGATTTCTGTAAAATTAAAATGTCATGTCATCAGTGTGTAGAACAACGATTTAAAAGTTTGTCCATGAAGCAGAATAAAAATAACACAGTCATGCAGAAAGAATGAAAGTAAACAAACCTAAATTAGAGTGAGTCAGTATTTTTGTTTTATAGAACGACTGCACGAAATCATTGCCTGTAATGTGAAAGGCTTGCTAGCACAGCCGGTCCCACTGAGAACCAAGCCCCACCGAGAATTAACCTTTGAATGTGATTAATTTGACTTAAAATGTCACTGCATGCAGCATTGCTGAGAGGCTTTCAAATTGTCTGTTGCCGGGGGGCTGCGGAGGAGAGAGAGAGAGAGAGAGAGAGAGAGAGAGTGGTAGAAGCTTGTGTAGGTTTTCTGTTTTTAAGGTTCTGCACTAAACTAAAGGACTCGCTGCGGCTGCGGCTGCTGCTGCTGCTGCTGCCGCCACCGCTGCCGCCGCGGATGAGCTGCGAAATGCCAGCGAAGGCGCCGCTTCATGCAAGGCTCAGTGGAGCACAGCAGCCAGATGATGAAAGGCTTTATTCATACGGAGTGACAACAAATAGATTCCTTTCCAGCTACAGTTCTCTGAAGCTCCCCTTTGAGGACAAAGGACAAAACATTTTGAATGCTGTCATCTGATATGACCCAAACTACCATGTAAAAGTGTTCAAAAATCGTATGGACAAGGCATGAACGTCTGAACAAAGCCCGGAGACGAGCTGTGCGCGTGAAAGCTTTTTTAATGGCAGTTCAGCTTCGGTATCAGCTGGGGAGCGAGATGCACATGCAAGTAGGATTCAATTTGAATATAAATATATTTAAATGAAGTTGTCAGTGTACCATACATGCTTTGGTGGGTTTCTATTTAGTTTATAAACGATGTGGAACATGAACATCCTGAATAACGGCCTTGTTCAGGTCGTTTGGATCCATAATCTCTCTGCATTATGTTTTTTTTTATGTTTTTGGATGTAATTTTTAATCTTCATCAAAATGGCTCACAGAGGATCACATGGTTCACGGCAGTCGAAGCTTTTCATTCTCTTCTGCACTAAGGTTATAGTCATTCTGCCGTTCAGCTGATCTTAGTCCCTGCACTGTGCCATTTGCCATCGGTGTAGTGTCTTTAGCTATTCAGGGTCCATTCAGAAAAGACAGAGACAATCTGTTCCTCTCAGAGAAAAGTAGGTTCACAGGTTCAGCGAGAGACACAGCGGAGGGGCGGAGGGGAGGGGGCTCAAGAATGCACACTTTGAATAAAAGAAAAAAAAGGAAAATGGCCAGACGGCACCATCATCAAAGCAGGCTTCTGCATCAGGAATGAGACAATGGAAGATTCCTGGAGCTCAACATGCTGGACTGAGATGGTAGAGAAAAGACGGGGTGGAACTAACTAATGCTAACATGGGTTGAAAAACTGAAATTTGACATTTGTTTCTGCTTTATTTCTTCACGGGTATGTGCTCATTTTCTTTCTTATGAACCCACTTTCATGTCCGTATGAATCTACAGTCGGGATATGACAGGGTAAGTTCAGCATGAAGACTTTATCCTGGCTAAAAAAGCAGCCTAACAGCAACTCTACAGTATTTTGGAACTTGATGTGGCCATCAGGTTACCAGGCAACTGCCGACCCAGAAGTCATTGCACCAGGTCAAAAATAATCCTGCACTTAACCCGAGTAAAATCAGTACTTGTCATTTTAACACTTTGTTTTCTGTACAGATTTAACAACAAAATATTATGTTTTTATAAGGGATCTGATGTGGATTAAACTACATCGGGACAGAGCTTTTTTATTGAATAGAAAGCAAATACGCATATTTCCCAAAATGTGGGGATTTGATTCTTAAAATCAAATCAACTTTCTCTTACTCTTATAATCTTATAAGCCAAAATAAAACAAACAAAGTTGTGTTAAAATACAACCGAGTCCCACCCAAAAGAAAGCACCGGACAAAAAAAGGAAAGTATAACCACATCATGTCCGTGCCCTTTCTTTCACGGCAGCATTATACAATTAGCAGTCAGGTCATGAAGATCTCGACCATCTTTCCAGACCAGGTGAGAGCAACGACAGCTTCGATTCACAAAACAGATACAAACAAACGGGACAGTTTGGAACGCCGCTTCACTCGTTACCCGTCCATTTCCCCCTGTTATTTCTCACACAGAGGAAAAACAGAACAATGACAACTGCCTCATCAGCTTCCAACCATTTCATTAGTGTTTCAATTACCTGGGTGCTGACAGTTCGTGTCCCATCTGTGGCTTCCACCGTCAGGTTGTAATTTGATTTCTGCTCGGCGTCCAGGGTCCGTGCTACAATCAAGGTTCCGCTGGCCTTGCCCACGTCAAAGCGGCTGTCATAATTACCACCTGTGGAAGAGGTTTTTTTTTTTGTATAACAAACAAGGAAGGACGAAAGATTATTGACAAATCATGGCTGAGTTGTGCTCACGTACAAAGACGACTGAATACGAATGACTGGGATGGACGGACAGACATTAATTTTCTTCTGTGCTCTGCTAACGAACAGATATTACAAAAGCTATTTATACAACCCTGACAGTGGATGAAGGAACATGCATGAATGCAAAGTGGGGAATGTGTGACGGCACAATATGAACTGAATGAAGCTATTCTAAAATCTCAAGGATAAACCGTGCGGGGAGTGGATATAAAATGGAGCTCTAATTCACATGAGGTTAAGGAGCAGAGGTTTTTCCTGGCACTCGCGAATCAGGTTAATCTGCATCGGGTCACAGGTTTTTAAAGGGGAACAATGTGGCACAACAATGTGGCACAACAATGTGGTACAACATCAATGCGGTGACACAACACAATCCAACCACAGCCAACAGACAATGTAGGTTGATCTCATAACGCAGCACAGCCTATTAGGAGATCCCAGCAGCTACCTTCTGCTGTACAGTTGTGGTCGCAAGCCATCTGAAGGATGTAAAACATCTCAGAATCCTCTATGCCGTCTTGCAAAAATCCAACCAAACAGAACATTCCAGAGAAAGGAGGGAAAAAGCGGTAGCAAAGCAAGGAGAGAGAGAGAAGAAGAGAAGAAAAAAAAGAGACGTGTCAGTCAGACATTGATTAGAGGGACGACAGGAGGGGAATGGAGGAAGAAGAAAGGAGTCAGTTTAAGTTTTCTCATGCACATAGAGCCTAAAAGAGCTAAAAGAAATACATTCAAGAGAGGACGAATTAAGTTTTAACACTTTGTAAGAAAATATATTGTCTCGAAATGACCTCGCACCTGATAGTTGTGATAACATGTATTGTTTTTGAACTATTGATTTGTGGTACAGTTGTTTTATCTAAACCACACAGGCAGACAACAGTACAACTTACAGAAAACTGTTTAATGTCTTTGTTTTGTTTGGGTTTAGGCGAATTAAGAACTTGCAATTTGCACTTAAACCTAAATGCATTCTATATATTTAACCATGTAATTTAAAGGTATCAAAACCAAATGGAAATCTAGTACAAGAGAGAAGCTAATTACTGCTCCTCTGCTAATGTAGTTGGGTTTGCCTTATTCTCCATTACAATTGGATTGAACCTAAGTCTAGTTTATTTTTGTGAAAAAAGTAACTCAATTACAGAGAAGTTGATTCAACAGAATGGGTTCTTCTCAATTACCGATTACAGCTGGAGAAAAACAGTAAGTCAATTTAGTTTTAGCTTTAGTTAAGGTTATATTTCCTTCTTTTTCTGTGGCAGCTTTATGGGAAGTTTTCACACATGCATACACTTTTAGTACATTGTTATTTTTCTAACGTGGTAAAACAATTTCTTTCTCAAATATGAATTTACTGCACTTTGGCTCCTTCAGGCAGCAAACATGACGAGTTTCTACCAGAAAACTGACTCATCGATGCCACGACAAATGATTTTAAAATGCATAGAAATATATTTGTGTTCTAAATTGTTGTTTATTTAGTAATAGGTTTTTTACTTGACATTTCACACACAAACGCTACGTTAGTTCTTAAGTGCACTTAAGAGTTTCTCTATCTAAAGAGCAATTTTCTACGACAGAGCGTTTACACAGTGATGCGTGCGAGGGAGGCAGTACCTGTGATCTCAAACCACACGGTAACATCAGAGGATTCCGTGGCGACGACGCCAACCATGTGCGCCACGGGGTCGCTTTCCATTACAGAGAAAGTGAAGGGGGACTCCTCAAAGACCAGGGGAGCTGCGTCGGCTGGCACTACTGGTTTTGGGATCCACTCGATGTGCAGGCGACAAGTGGAGGATTTCTGAGGGCGGCCATTGTCGACAGCTTTAATCTGAGAGAGAGAGGCAGAGAATGAAAGTGTTACACAGCGTTACGCATCTGGTTGACAATGAGTTTCTGCACAGCTCGCTAGCAGATCCTCTGCCTGGATCTTCTCAGAAGTAAATACACTGGAAAGTTTAGTTGTGCGGGTTGATGGTAAATGCTTGCAAATACAATACAACAATAGACCATATTAAAGCTAAAGCCCACTGGAGGCATAAATAGAAGCACTGATTAGTGGCACAAATCCACAGAACGGGCTGTGTTTCAATCGTAAAAGCATTTCCGTTCCCTGAGCCGTCCACATGGCAAGAAAACCTTGTATTCAGGAGAACAAAACACCTTTTGTAATGCAGTTCTTTTGTGAGCGCACCTTTTGTCAGGACTTCAATTACAGTAAACTGTGGAGAGAGAGAGAGAGAGAGAGCCGTGTCTTCGAGCAGCACTAGACACAACTTGTAGAAGCCTATATCTGGATAAAAATCACTTCAGGTATCACCGCTTAATGATTCACTGCAGTTTTCACAGCCAACTGAAATAACTCAACTCGGAGTAACATCCTTGTGGCAGTTTGACAGAACGTTGATTTTCACACATATAACACAAGTGTAATCCAAAGATTCTCTTCAAACTAGAATCACTGCATCGCGGATGTTTGCCTCCATCAACCGGTGGTGTGGCAGTTTTCCATTCATGTCTATCTAGATACCGTAGTTAAGCTGCTTTCAGACGTGCACTGGAAAGTTTCCTCAAAGTTTCCAGAGAGGCTGTTTGTTGTTGGCTTGTGCCCCAAAATTTTAAGTAGATGTTTTTGCAAACAACTTCCTACACCAATTAGCTTTTTGTCTCTCATACACAGATTTTTTACAACTGTATTTCAAGCATAAAAGCAAAAAAAACAAAGGGAGCTAGAAAGCATGGGAGGGGGGGGAGTGTAATAAACAAGCATCTGTTGTTAAGTTTTACTGCTCAGTGAGAGACTACCAGGCCGACGGCAGGATTCGGGATGGGGCTTGGATACTCACTGTAAGGATGTCGTATTCTCCGGCAGAAGAGAACTTCTTGGAAGACACCAGGCCGGTCTTGGGCTCAATAAAGAACTTCCCGTGTTCGTCTCCTTCCTCGATGCTGTAGGAGATTTCAGCGTTCGGCCCCTCGTCGCGGTCCGAAGCGATGACCCGATACACCGGGTCTCTCTTCGTGTTTCTCTCCCTCTCCGGCCTCTCCCGCTCAGGAAGCTGGATCTTGTAGATCTTCTCCAGGAACAGCGGCCTGTTGTCGTTCTCGTCAAGGACCCGGACGATGACGCGGACAGTGGTGGACTTAGCGGGAACGCCGTGGTCGGTGATGGTGACCTGGGAGGAGAGGTTAAAAGTTTCAAAACAGAGATAGACGTAACCCTCAGGCGCTTGGGACTGAAAACAACTTGAGCAGTATATTCAAAATACATAATAATATCACATATATTAATGAATATTACTTCTAATTTCCCTGCCTATAGATACAAATACAGTAAAAACTCCCCTGAATAGTTACGATGTTTGAGTTATGGAATAGGAGGCCGTGAATAAAGCCAGAGATATGACTTAACATTAAACATTATATAAAACTACCCTGGGAATTTGTACAGATCAAGACACCCCATTAGAAATTCACATTCCAAAGCTCAAAATTAATCAAAGAAAAGAGGGAAAAGGGGGGAAGCGTGTTTTTCCCCCCCTTCATCATCATCCTTTCATTCCTCCTCTTTCTCAGCAAGTTAACTGGCAGCCAAAATTAAAGGCACTTCCCTTTGAGAGTTGCTGTCAGGGGGTCTTCCCAATACACACGCTACTTAACAAAACAAATATACACCACTAACAGGCGGATATACAGCGCTGCTGCCGGAGACTAGTTGTTGTCTTTATATTTTTAGCCTAATAATCTGAAGTCTGAAGGGCGATGTTCTCATTTAGTCAAACATTTAATCATAAAGTGCTCAAACAGGATTCTTCACACGTAAAAATGCATTGAAGTCGTAAAGAAGGGACATTTTTTTCCAGAACTACAAATCTCTGAGTCTTATCGGGCAAATTCTCCAGCATTAAAAAAAACAAAACAACGAGATTAATCGGATTTTAGGAACAGAATTTTCAGCTAAAGAGAAAGAGGGAACATGCAGGACTTTAATAACAGAGATTTTAGTCCCCTGGTTGTGGGGATTGTTCAGTTCAAACCGCTTCTGTCCGGTTGGATGTGAGCTTTCAATCTCCCGGGTCACTGTTTTATTAGGCCACATGATAATAATAATTTCATAAAGCAATTTTATGCATAAATGTGCATGTGGAGAACAAGAATCTGGTGATTTGGCAGCGACTTGAGGCACAATAACAAAATCAGGAAGTATTTATTTCAGTGTCAACTTCATTCACTATTATTCAACAATCAACTATTTATAGGGTTTGGTATTTGTTTCTTTTTCCGATACCGACGTTAAATTGATAATTTTAAATTGGTACAGCCAGAAAACGTTATGTTTAAACAAAACAAAGCAAAACGATAACAGCTTTTTTATCGCTAAAGCAAATTGGAATTTGAAATTTGACTGCAAACAGTTTAAACTATATTTAAAGTAAATATACAAATATAAATAAGTGGAAAACTCAAAAACAGAACAAAAACCTAACCCATTTAAAGTTTAAAGTAGTTTAAGTGCTTTCACGTTAAATACAGCCACATTTCCGGGCCGTTTAGCTCGAGGTTTAAGGAAGCTACTAGATTGAGGTGTAATGTTAACTTGGCAAATGCAGCGATGTTTACGTTACATGTAAGCAGGAAAACTATTTCAGTTCAAAGTCACTGTACCAAAGCATCGGAATCCGCACTGCGATTTGGTTCAGAAGGACCCGTAGGTACTGGCCATGTCTGATTCGGTACCCAACCCTACTTATTTAAGAGATTAAATGTTAAATATTATTTCTGTAACTGCAGTAGATGAAGACCCTCTGTTGCCCCTGAGGAGTAACAGCCTGTAGATCGGTGTCTTCAGATAAACAAGATTTGCTTCACTTGAAAACATTCCTCATCTGAAATATGTTTTCCTGTGATCACGATAACAGTACGTTATATATATATATATGGCTGATACACGAACCACCCACCAGAGATAATTATTTTTAATTAGCTGCACGACTTCATCCTGTTCTCGCCGGCTGCACTGACTCTGCCGCAGTCTGTCACACCAGCAAAAGAAATGACTTTGCCCTGCTAATAAACATCAAGACTTTCTGCCCTCGACTAAACACCAGGGGCTTCTTTTTTCCCCAAATCCCAGAAGGGACCCGGTATAAAAAGACAGTGTCGCACAACTGCATCATTCATGAAGCCTTAATTTAAGTCCTGACATCAAAAGTTACTGGCGGCGGGGGCTGACGCTTTGAGATCCGCGCCTCGATTCAACTCTCCGCTGTGTCTTCGGACATTTCACTGCACAGTCTGAGGAGTTTAATCAAAAGCAAAGAGCCACACGCTGACCTACACAAACACAATGCTCGTACAGTCCTGGAAAAGGTTGTGTGTCTTGCGCAGCGCCGCAGTCATTTAAAACCATCTGCTAAGTGCTTCACCAGGAACAGTCAGGAGTCCGGGGCCAGGCACACACCATTTGGTGCCGTCGTCTCAATTACTGAAATAATGTGTTTTTGTGTTTCTCGCAGTGTCTGCAGCTGTCCGTGCGATTCACATGAGCAGAATTAATTAAACGGGGATGACAAGGAGCCTGAATGTGAATGTGTCTCTCAGGGAGGATTTGTTGGTTCCCATCCTGAGCTTTGTAATGAGGATTTTCTGCTTTGTAATGAACATTTTCACAGTTGTTTTTTTTTAAGCCGAATATACAGTATTTAGGTTTAGAGCCTGATAATATGCATTGAATAAAAAATACACTGAAAAGGAAAAAACAATAACATGCAAAAAAAAACCTTGTACTAGCAGTTTACAGTCACAACTGCTGTGTGGGCGTGCGAGTGGTGCACTATATCTACCCAGCTATCCATCACTATATGCCTCTCTTTGGAACCCATTTCATCAGGAGCCTTTGTTTGATAATTAGGGAAACTGCACAAAAGGCAGACAAGTTGCACCAGAGGGGTTTTGTCTCTTTGCATGAGGACAGAACGGCTGTGGAGCTGCAAACGGAGACAGAATACAGCTCCTCGATCTTTTAGCTTTTAGCTTCATCTGATTCAACCATATGTAAGTAACATGGTTTTATTGCATTCAGTTATAATTCAAATGAACTGGGAAGCAGGATAAGTTGTTTTGTAAGTTAGTAGAAATGACGTGTTTATTGTTTTGCAGTAATGAACTGTGGTGCAACTTTTAAACTCTTTATTGAAAAATGGAAAAGTTTTTGTATTGCAGCCGTGAGGTGATTCGTGCCAATAAGTCAATCGTCCCCAGGCTATGAAACTTGTGGTGCAGATTTGTACTTGTTTTTTTCCGTTCACTGATCAATCTGTAAAAGTGGAGAGGGTGGGATCTGATAACTTCGTCAAACACAGGCCCGGGCGAGCGACCTGTCTGGGGTGTATCCTTACTTCATGCCAACTGTATTTAACAAGAGGCTCCAGACAACAGATGTGAACAGCACCATTCACCTCCATTATAATGTGTTCTCCACAGTCCCAGGCTTGAATGCATGTCCTGGCATGTCCCACTTTTGCTATTTACCCACCCCCTCCTCCTCCTTCCTGGGACGGAGGCCTCTCATCCTGCCGCTAGAGCCCACACAGACCACCAGGAGCAGCTTTGCCTTTTTCTCGAATTCCCCCGCTGCCTTTCTGCCTTTAGCTCTCTCTCCTTTTCACACACAGGCACACGACGGACGACCAACCCCCACCCGTCCCGTCATAAAAGCCTGAAACCCCCTGCGCTCCCTCCACCTCCTCTTGGCATTTGGTGCAAACAATGCTGACACAGCCCCCACCCTAATTGCTCCACATGTTCCACATGGCCCCACATGTTTCGTTTCTTCTTCTACAACAAGCCAGTACAAAAACTTTCAACGCCAGCTCGGACTTCGATTTGATTTGCTCAGCCAGCCCCCGGTCGACTCACAAAAGGCATGTGCACGCACACGTTTTCTTCTGAGTCATGATTATCCTTTAATTTGCTGCAGTAGGATACGCTGAGGTGAGGGGAGCTCTAAACTGTCAGGTTAGGGGTCTGTCCTGCTTTATGAACGTGCAGCCCAATAAAAGCCTTCCTGCTGGATTCCGTTGACCAAAACACTAAAACTTCTCAAGTTGCCATAGCTACACGTGCCTCTTCAGGCTGAGTTCCCCCAGCTACTTTCCCTCTATTCCACAGAAAATGCTATTAACTCTAAATTATCCTCCAACTCATATTTTAAATTAGGCACAAATGTGCAAGTGAAACTTTTAATTTGTTATTTTTCCTGGAAAATTGCATTTCTTTGTGAATTACAGTATCTGATTAATCGTTGTGGGCTTTAGTAGGAAACACTACAAAGAAAAGAAAGTGTATTAGCGTGAAGAGGGGTGTTGAATGTGGCGTGACATTAAAGTGTAACAGAGTTTGAGCCGAGTGTCTAATGTGGTTATTTTAATGTCTGTCTGGAGGCTTTTTGTCAAATGAGACAAATGAACAACATTCATGAAGCGAGCGGAGGTGGGAGTGTTTCTTCTCTTTCTCAGGACACGACGACTTTGCATCAGACACTAATTCCAACCCAGTAATTCAACAGCTTTCAGCCACATGTTGGAAGTAGCAATTCTACGTCTGCAGCAAACCGCTAGATGGGGGAGCTCTGTCGTTTGCATGGGAACCTTTTTCTGACCCTGTCATCCAACAGTCTTCACAAAGTCAACAGGCACAGAAACAAAGATTCAACTGTAGACTCTTTCCTCAGGGATTTGTTTCTCAATTTAATTCATCAGCTAAATATTTCCCTCCAAGAATCCAGTCTTATTCGTCCCTATCATTTACTCAGTCCTGTAATTAAATTACATCGGTCCCGAGTATGAAATAGAACACTGCTCCAGCACCATATGCACCAGCGTTTAACGTCACCCAGTGATCACTGAATTGTGTAACTTCTAACAGTAATTAAAAGGCATCCAATCTGCTCCCTGTCAGCACCGGAAACACGATTAAAACACCTTGTTATGAGTCTAGAGTTCTGTGGTGAGAGGGAGGGAAGCATCAGGAGAGAACAGAGCAATTAAAACCCACAAGTTTAGACATTGACCTGTGGGTTTCCTGTCCCAGCTTGCTCCATCCAAGAGATGGAACAGTGGGACAGAACAAAGGAACAGTCACCGGGCTCTGCCGCACGCCTCCCACCTCTCCCACCTCTCCCTCCTACCCCGGCCGGAAATCAGTACAAGGAGAAATTATCCTCGAAAAGGACACTTACACAAGAAGACTCGTCTTTGTTGGCAACATGTGGAACTCAGCCAAAGCCAAGTACAATCGAAACACAGAGAAGTTGACCTTGCAGGTTTCTGATCGACAAGATACTAATTAATTTTCACACATGTTCAGATTCACAATTAAGTTTTTTTCTCCTGTAGACGTGAAAATCAGCCAAAACACGAAACTCACCTCAAGAATGTGCTCGTCTTGTTGTTCCCTGTCCAGTTTCCTTGACGTGGTTGAAACCAGACCTGTTGGCGACAAACGATAATAATAATTAACAACACAGTCATAAAATTGAATAATATAAAGCAACAGCCGAGAGATATCACATTCATATCGCTTTGTTTTATAGGAGCGATCATAAAAGCTCAATCGAGACTATAAATGATGCATCAATTCATTCAAGCCACACCAAATTACACACGCACCCAAAGATATCGTATCCTGAATATGACAGATTTTTATCTGTATTATTTACGATATTCACAAAAGGTTTGAGAAACTCAAAATATTTTTCCTGGATCTGCCCCCTGATTCAGATCCACACCAAAATTGAACGGGTTTGTCCCCGACCCAAACCACATCCTTCCACCAAGTTTTCCTGGTGATCCTTCCAGTATTTCTTGCAAAGTCTCAAGTAATAAGTAAGTAATAAAAAAAGAAATACAGTTAAATAATATAACTTGGGCCATTGTAGTTCAGGCAGAAAAAACAAATGCTCTCTTCTTTTCAAGAACAAAAACCAAAGAGATATTTTCAGCAAACACTGACTTCACTTTAAAAAGGAGTAGAAACAACATGTCACTAATAAAAAAACCCTTTCGAAAAATCCCCCCACTCACTGTTGGGTGACATAAACTGAGCCCTGCTGGTTATCTCATCAGTCACCCATGAGTTAAGACTCTGCAGCTGGGGGGGAGGTGCCGTCCCCATGGGGCCTTCCCTGTTTTCAGTCAATCCCGTTGCCAGACAGACCCACCACACTGCCTTACATATGTGAAATATCACAAAGGTCTGCAAATAGTGCCCAAACAGCAGCACGGCCCTGACACCCCGCTTTTAGTTCTTCCACAAGCTGACTAAACAGACAAGCCGGTCAGAAACCGCCCCGCAGTCCGCAGAGCTCTTTTTACACCAGAGGAAAGGGAAAACCAAAGAAAAGATCCCGCCGCTAGCTGAAGTGTTTCAAGGGTCTTTTTTGAGCTCTATCATTCATTTGAAGGAGAAAAAAAGGGACTGATGTCGGGTTAAATCAGTCGTGTGGAGTTTACTTTGATAAGCCAGCCGGAAAAAAAAAGAAAAAAGAAAGAAAAACACTAAAAATAAAACAAGCTGAAGTTCCTGGCTAATTTGAATCAAAGTCACAAACAAGGGAAGAGAAGAAGAGGAGGGAAGGATATTGCGACAGAGCTACATTATACGCGGCGTTCTGTTCTCACTCCCAGAGTAATTGTAACTTTGCAGAGACACCGAGTGTAGACATGCCAGCTTCAACCGCACCAGAGCCGACGGCCTGCCACACTGCGCCTGATTAGCATAAAGCAAAGGATTTCCGAAACCCAAACCAATCAATGGCACATATGCTCGCATCGAGAATAGAAGGCCACAACTTACATGTACTGAAATAGGCGTCCCTCAGCACTGCAATTGTGGCGCATAAGTGCAGCACTTTTGCTCCGCTGTTTTTTTATCGCATCCTACTGAGGCTTTATTTAATCTTCGCAGTGAGCTGCAAAGACCTGCTAATATTTGAAATCGAAAAATAAAAGAGCACAAAACATTTCCTGTGGGCGTAACCCGTGTTTTTTGCTCTGCTAGCCTAACATGCCCGAGTATTGATGGGCAACAAATGAAATGTTAATTCAGATGTGTCCCTCAGTGGGAGCTGTTTTATGTCTGTGTACAGTTAACACAAAGAGAAAACCTGCCTCCAGCCCATTTCCCAGTACTGTTGCATGCACCTCATCACTTAGACCTCCAACGACAAATTAAACTCATACTAGCTGCAGGATTTTCCTCTTTGCACGTTACATGACGTCCGCTAAAAAGTTAGCAGGGGAATCAGCATGGGTTACATCAGCGAGCGGGCTGTAGATTATCCCCATCAAAGCTAATAGTTCTGCTGTGTCACATCATAATAGACCACGCTGACTAATTATTCATGTGCTTAAGCCGGGCAGGAGCTGATGGACGATAATGTTTTCCAGCTCCCCTGCGCGTTAGGTAACTCTACTCACTGCGCATGTATTATAGAGCAGAATACAGACGACAACATTAACCATAGCGGGTCTCTGATTTATAATTCCTCTGCAAATCAGCTGCCTAATCAAAGCTTGGCTGGGTTTAATAACATATACACCGCTCGCAATGTAAACAGTACCGTCTCTGTGCAGCAGAGGAATCGCATGGCAGAGAATAAAAAACGTTAGCAAAACTGATAAAATCACAAAACAGCTGGGCCTTAATCCCAATTCCACTCCGGAGAATAGAGATGTGGTCTAAGCTCTGCCTTGTATGGGAAGTCGTCGTTTGCAAACATCATTTACACATTGATATTTGTCCGAGTATGCACGAGCATGTTCAATGCATCTCGGCTCAGGTGTCATCTTTCTCTGTTTCTAGATTCAAGAGCTTAGTCGTAAGCAAGCAAGCAACGGAATTTGTCAAAAGTCGCCCTCAGATCAAATTGTGCCATTTATAAAGGAAATATACAAGTATAAAAATAAGCAACTATATAACCAAATATAAATATAAGCAAAAGAAGTACAATTCTTCAATAAAATAAGTAAACATGTCTTTTTATCGATTTCTCAACTTTACACGTAACATATCACCTCCAGTCGTAAAAAAGGGATGTGTAGTTTCCATTTCTTTTTTAAAAAACAAGCCAGGTAAAGCTGAACTGAAAACTTTTATGGTTAACTTGCTGAACTGTGAAAAAGGCCAAACTGTCCCTAGCAACCCTCCGGTGGAGAACAGGCTCCGATTTCATGAACTGTTCCCTGCTGAAGTTTCAGTGACCAGGGTGATACAATCAGGAAGATGTGCGGGTAAAGACTCCTTCCAGATACTGTTGTGCCTTTGGCGGGGTGCTGACCTTCTCACACCGGGGGGCGGTGAATCCTGCCAACATGTGTTCTGAATACACATCTCTAATGCAGCAGGCAATCCTGTCATATAACGAGTAACCGATTTTAATCCTTCAGTTTCTCTCAGGTTCCTGTTTCCAGTCCAGTGTTTTCACAATAGGTGAACTGAATAGTCCCAGGATGTTAACTTATCAGTTATTTCATGATCCATTAATTATCTCTACCAAAGGATGTTGTGTTTTCACCCGACTGTTGGTTTATCAAAAACTACTGCACTGATTTCCATGGGAGGATGGAACATGGCCAAAAGAAGAACCCATTTTTCACTTTCTTTAATATTGTGAGTTTGTGCACTCTGTGACATTCACAACGATTTCCCAGGGAATAATTCATGGATTCTTGAGGAAGAAAATCCCACACGTTAAGGGGACTGATATCTAGGAGTGTGTGCAATTTTGTGCAGAACCAAAAATAAATCCGGATCTGGCAGATTTAACTGTGGTTTCATAAGGGGACTGTGCTT
Source organism: Hippoglossus stenolepis (assembly GCF_022539355.2). Taxonomy (NCBI): domain Eukaryota; kingdom Metazoa; phylum Chordata; class Actinopteri; order Pleuronectiformes; family Pleuronectidae; genus Hippoglossus; species Hippoglossus stenolepis. The sequence goes on from NC_061484.1 coordinate 23,512,213, forward strand.
TGGCAGTGGCGTGCGCTCTACTTTAACTTCCCTCGTTATTTCCCTCGCATTTATCGCTAATAAAACTACCTTAGACACTCAAAGTAGTTGCTGATTAAACTGATCGTTTCAACCACGAGTTATTTAAATTCTACAACAGTCAGCTAAATAGTTTGGGTCATGGCCACGCTGTGTTTTTGTCTAAACCACAAGCTCGGTTTTAGTTCTCTCTCTGGTTCTCTCTCTCTCTTCTCCATCTTTAACATTTAAGTATTTTAGAATTTGTTCTATGGAGCATGAAACAAGCATCTGCCTCAAGATATAGACACGTCTGAGAAGGAAACATCTGAAACACAAAATAAGTTGCACTGACTGTCGATGAGTTTTGAGTTATTTTGATTCACGAGACATGTTGTGGATTAAACTGCTTTTGTTTGCTTCTGTTCCATTTCTGTCCGAGGCGCTGCCAGCTCACTGCCAGATCTCTGACCACAGGACTTGCCTCCCTCTCTAATATCCTGGCACTGGAGTTACTCTCAGAGAAGTGACTTGTTTACAAAAAAGAAGAAATCTAAACTTGCAAAGAACAAAAAATCTATTTAAACTCATCCTGCTCGCCTGCTTGCTCACCAGGAACGGTCTTCGCTGGCATTAGCGTTCAAGACGGTAAATGGTGCATACCTCTCTATCTCTACCCTAAACGCTAACTATGTGTAAAATGATTGGTTGGTGAGCCAGAGCTCGCCAGTGAAGTCTGCACTTCCAACCCACAGCTTTTGTCACAACACACACACATATACACACACACACACACACACACAGAGAAGCCATGCTTAGGCGTGGGCCGCGCTGGGCCGACAGTAATTATAGCCATGCTGTTTTGAGAGGGGGAGAAAAACAACAGCAAAGCAGCAGTGGCACTCTCAAGCATGTCCTTGAGCTCTACAACCGCTGCTCCAAAATGGAGGCCTGGGGGGAGTTAAGAAGTCTAGGACATTGTTGGGGCTTATTCATACCCGGGCTTTTGCTGCTGTGATTAGCCGTCTAGAGAGTGGTACACAAATTTATGTGACACACATTTAGCCGTGACTCCAGACTATCGGGAATGTGCTGGGTGTCCGCAGCGGTTGGACTTTGCCGTGCAGTTTTGAAGACCTTGAGGGATAACAGCAGGCCATGAAAATTCATTATTAAAAACTTGGCATTTCTCTGGAGTGACGAGAATGTGGAACATGGGCTGCAACATTTCTTATTCCAAAAAATCCAATGTTCAAGTCCTAACAACGACAGCAATATTCTCAGCTTCATTATGATTGCAGTGTCTGTTGCTTTGGCCTAAGACAAAACTGTGAACGGTGGCTGTTTTCACTGCTCGTGGTGCCATCGACGCTGTCATATGCAAACTGTGGTCCTCCAAAATCCAAAGGACTGTGGGAGTTTTTAGGGATTAGCACTTCAAAGTTGCTTTCTTTATAACGGCCTCCAAACTACAGCTCCACACAAGCTACTGGTCGTTCCCATTTACTAATATTCCAATGAACATCATGTTCTGTCACCTCAAAACACAGAATTTGACAGATGCAACAAAGAGAGGCCGTATAAGCTAACGCAAACACTCTCGCACAATCTGAAGTTCTTTGTAAAAAAAAAAATGAGTAAAAAGGCACTGGGGGGAGCGTTGTTTACACTGGGATTGCGATGTCTCACCACCGCACAGCTGCAAGGATTATTTGTAATCTGAAAAGACAACGACGTCATGGAAGGATCGGGGCTACAGGGGAGTCAGGTTCCCGAGTGCTTGTGAAAGTAAATGTTATGTGGTGTTGTGTGAATGGATGGGCTGTTTGGAAGCTGGTGGTAGTTTTGATTAATATGTTTATGAAGTGTATGTTATGTACACATACAATCCTGGAGTTATGCAAGATTGACACGACAGATTTATCATAAGAAGTATCAAAACAATTTTAGCGTGTGGCTGGACTGTTTGCTTCTAGTACAGTTTACTTGGTGTTTATTCTCAAGTGGTATTATAGGAAGATATGAAGTCTGTTTAAATTACTTTCTCTTCTCCCTCGTAAAATTTGGGGGATTTCACAATGACCATTTTGCATCCGTCAAATTCACAAATATGTAAAACTAGCTATGTCCCATTGTTGTCTTCTCTTTTGAGTTAATTTGCAAGTTAGAATCCTGCCCCTCTGACAATCAGACACACTCGCTGATGACTGCAAACATTTTAAGAGATTAATTACCTTGCTCTGGAAAAGGCAGATAATTAATACAAAATTTACCTGTAGAACTAAATGTTTTTACGGCGCAGCTTCGTCTGTTTAAAGGCCTGAATGGAAACTCTGTTTTTGCAGCTTAATGTTCCTCTGTTAACAACCCTAAGAATACAATGCTAGCGGGGGGTAAATGGTGCAGTAGAGAAAACAGAGAAGTACGGACATGTGTTATGTCATCTCTAAGTCACTAAGCTTCTAGAATCCAATATTTCAGAACGACAACCTCCTGATAAGACCGGACTTGTACATGGTATTTGTCCATACGAATGGCGCTAATGCCAACAACCTACTTAGGACTCCATTGAAGGATTGTGCCCTTTAATTTTGCACATACAGCAGTTTACAGTGCATACATACAATAGACCTTCCGCATCTAAAGTGGTTGCCTGTATGCTTCACTTGAGTGGAAGAGATCACCCTAATGGCATTTTGTCATGCACCAACAGGATTGACTTGGTCCATTTAACAGAGGGGTCTTAAGAGCACTTCCTCGCCGACTCTTGGGATGAACGTTTTAAGTGATAAGACGTACAAATTAAAACACCGAACATTGTAACTCCGCTGTGTGATGATAGCTTAACGTTTGGAAACATGTTTAATCTGCTCAGCTGTCGGGGCTGCATGTCGGCTACAGTTTTAACTCACTCAACCCCCTTGTGACAGTGAGACTATGCATCTCTGTTCTGAGGGATCTGTCAATACACGGCCTTGTCCCGAGTTTCTGTAAACACAGCCTTTCAAATACGGCCTGAAAATGATCCAGTCAAAATGCTAATTAAAAGGTGTCCCTTGATCTGTGTTGTCATGGTTATCATCTTTCATTTTCCACAACATGAACATACCTTACTAGGTCAAGACAGAGGTTGGTCACATAATGGTTTGGCTGTCACACATTAATCTGTCAAGTTTCACTTTGTACCGAATGAAAGCAGTTCTACTGTGAAGTGTTGGGTAAATATTTACTAAAGTGTCCTTCCGCTTATCGGGAATATCAGCAAAATCTTTACGTAAACTTTTTGGGGGAATTTTCTTCAATTTGATCAAAATAAGTCATGATTCAATAGAAACGTGTAATAAAGAGAATGAATGCCCGGTGTTGAAAAAGATATAATGCCCCAAAGGTCCCAGGTCGAATTTCTTCTACAGAAACACGGTTTGAACTGAATCTCTGCCAACTAAGCCACCATGACCGCTCTTTGTAGTTCTAAGAGGGGAAAAGGGCCATTTTTCATTTCCACATTTTCTTCTCACAATCTCTTTTGAGAGCTGCGACAATTGCTCAGACCCCAAATCACCGGAAACATCAAGTGGTTGTTGGAAGTATCCATTTCCTATCTCACTTCCCCCGATAGTCGTTGGGGCATCCGTAAACCACTGATAACACCAGTGTGTGTGTGTGTGTAAGTGTTTTCTCTCTTTAAAAAGGAAAGGATGGTTGATATGAGCACCTCGAAAAGTGGATGATTCGCAGCTGCAAATCCCAGCGGCTGTTTTTTCCCTTACCTTTTCATTCAACCTCGAGATGACAAATGCACGAAGGTATCAAACCTCGCCAAAGCATTACCCATGGCATTCCTTTTCAATTGGTGACAGTGAGCCGCTGGCTTCAGGTGGAGAAAAAGGATTGGGCTCGAATTGTTCTGTACGCTGTCAAAGTTCAGCCGGGTGAATCTTTCTCCATTTGAGTTTAACCACTGGAATGAAAGCTGCCATTTAAAGGCAAACACAATCAGGCAAAGACAGCCATATCCTATTAAAGGCAGACTCTTGTCAGGTATAACTAGACAACTGTCTGGTGACGAACACAGATAGGCGCCGTTATTATAGGGTGGAGGTTTCAACAGGCTTTAAGTGCTCCAAGCAGAAATCTCCTGTGTCAGGTCAACATACGCTGATGATAATGTTTTGTAACATGTCAACAGACAACACTGGAGAAATACTACATGTGGAAAGTAGCATATGTTTAGCAGGAGGTAGGTTAATGCAGCGAGATAAGACCGGTATGGCTCGTGATCGTAGTGTGATCTTTGTCCCAGTTCTCTCTCTCTCTCTCGCTCTCACTTGGGAAAGGTAGAAAAAACTTCCTGTGTGTGTGTGTGTGTGTGTGTGTGTGTGTGTGTGTGTGTGTGTGTGTGTGTGTTTGTCTTCTGATGACATGTTCTGCTTGGTTTTCCGGTCCACACACGTGTGGCGTAAGAGCGCCGTTCAAAGTCCACTAAGTCATAGCACAGCATTTCCGAGAGGAGAGAGAGAGCGAGTGATTCACTGGGTAATGAACACAGCTCTCTCTCTCTCTCTCTCTCCCAGAGAAAAGGTGGGTAACTCATGTCAACAACCCCAGACGAACCAGCTCAGACGGCTGACAACTCCTTTATAAAAAAATAAAATAAAACTAGACAGCAAGTGGGCCGGCTGTCTCAAGAGAAAATCCAGCTTTCCCTGAATTTACACCTCAGTAATAGACAACCTTTGATTACTCTACAATACAACCAAAGGACATTTAACAAAGCACGGCGAAGTATCCGTCTCATATCCTGCCGTGACCTGTTAACACCAAGCGTGTGGGTCTTTATCCAGAAAATGTAATTCACTTCAGCTGCCAAATGAAGGCGCCTGAAGGAGGCTGGAACAACGGCGGCCATGTCTGTGGGTGGGATGAGATATGTGCCACCAGACAACGGAGCATTGGTTTTTTTATCTTTTAGAATTTCAGACCTGAACAGCATTTTTCATCTCCACCGATCCTTTACTGATTTAGAAAACATCATTCGTGTCCAGCTGACTGGCACAATTTTCACTGCATATCCCTCTTCCAGTCCCTTCAGAAAGCAAGGCTATACCAAGGCATTACATTCTGAGGTCTGAGATAGTCTGCTGGACGTCTCCTATAGAGAAGAGCTGGTCTTGCACTTTTAATGACAAACCTAAGTCAGGACAGCCAAAACAGCAGGACGTGTTTACTTGGCAGACATACAGTAGGTCTGAGCCTTTCATGCTGGGCTCTGCTAAGCCACCGTGCGTCTGTGTGGGAAACAGGGTAACCGACGCCACCCAAGGCGTCAAAGCAAAACCTTCAAATGTGTTTCAACCTTGACGGGACACTTGGACGGCAGCACAAGGCCGTAGCCCATGATGGAGGGCTAGTTAGTTAGCTTGGAACACATGCCTACGAAGTCCCAAAACCCGCACACAAAACACAGGCCTTAACGTCTTTTCCTTCTTCCCAGCCCTGTGCAGAGCTTTGTAGATATGCCAAGACAGGGCCCAGGCTTCCAAATGCAATTTTAGAACATGTAATTACGGGGCTTGCATGTTGTAAATTTAAACATTTTCAAAAACCTGTAATATGCGGCTGAATGTCATATTGAGTTGATAATGTGCAGAGATATTGGGCCCGTTTTGCTCTAGTTTAATGCCACAGATTTTGCAGAAATGAAGAATAGTTCATAAAAATGTCAAATTCTTTGGAATAAAATGGCCAGTTATGAATGCTGCTGCCTTTTTAAACTGTCTCTCGGCATAAATCACTGTTTCCTCTTGTTCTCAGCAGTACGCTCCGCACTTCCACCCCCCCACCTACTTCTCTACCTCCACCCGCGGCCACAATCTTCAAAAACAAAGAAGAAAGAAAAAAAACAAAGCATCAGAGCAGTGATTTAATGAAGCTTTCCTCGCTCAAACCCCTCTGTTGAACCTGACACAAGGGGCTCTGGTGTCCCACTGATAAAAGTTTTAACATGCTTTGATATGCATGAATGAGTCTTATCCTCGTGCTTCAGTGTCCTCTGTAGTACCAGCTTTCTTTTTTCTCCAGGCAGCTCTTCTGACGTGTTTCAAAAAGGAACCATGTAAAGATACTGTAAAGAGCCCATGCCCACAGTGGACTTGACCATAAGCTTCATAAATACTCAGTAATCCCGGTAGAAGGAAATATTTACTCCAGATATGTTGGCTTAGAAGACTTCCTTCAACTACTGAATAAGTGATGTGGTGTAAACTTATCGTGGGCATTTATGGTGGTATATTTTATGAAGAATTCATCAACATAGAATGCCGTCCTTTTGAGGGAGAAGGGATAAATACGCAGTCTTGCAGCAAAATGAAAAACCAGCACACAACACCATTTAGTTTGAGAGCAGCTCCTTAAGTATTAAACATTTCTTTTCCAGCTCTGGTTCTGTATTATCACAGGTTACTCCTCCACACAAGGGCAATACATATATTTATATATATCTAGGAGACACAAATAATTGCAAAGATATCTTCTCCACAGCTCAGGGTCTGCCTGTGGAACAGCGTTATACATGACTGCTTTGCGAGAAGATAAATATTAAATCTCCCAGCACTTTCCTTTTTTTTCCTCCCCCCCAGCATCCCACACTTGTTATCAGCATATGTAAGTTGAGCTTGTCGTGCCTGCAGACAAAACAACAACCTAAGGTTCCCCCCTTTCTCTCCGTCATTCGTTTTTCTTTCTTTCTTTCTTTCTTTCTTTTCCTGCGCATTGGGAAGAGCCCAAATTTACTCCGGGGCTTGTTTGGGAGGCGTGCTGCATGATGAATCCTTATTTGGTCAGAAAAGTTCACATTGCAACTTCCAACAAAAATAACTCCAGTTTGTTGACGTGACTACCTCGGGAAACAGGACCACACACGTCAGGGAGGACAAATTGGAGCAACTGCTTCACTACCCATTCCTCATTTCAGTTTAATGAGCACTTGCATTTAAAGCAATAAGAGACCGGTGTGTAAGCTAGGTAGGAAAGAAAAACAAATTCAAGAGGTAGATGCAGAGTTTAAAGAGCTCATATTACTCCTGTATTCGATGTTAGTAAAAAATGATAAGCAACTTAAATTCCCACTTAAAAAATGTATATTATATTTTCATATTAGGTGTTCAGTGAAGTAAATTTAACTGCTCGAATCTGGCCAAACAAGAATAAATCTGTACATTTACAAAGTAGCTCTATCTCTACCCGGAGCTTCACTTTGCACCTATTAAGTTTTTTCTTCCTGCTATTCACCTAAACATAGCCTGCTCCAGCAACTTTAAAGAGCCCAATGAAATATTAATCATCACACCATCTCCAGAGTACGCATATGAGAACACACTTTAGAGTGTTAGAGTGGAAAAAAACCCTGTAGGCTCAACCCACTCCTGTCCTGGGTCAAAATATGATGTTCACACTGCTCTTCCTCTTCAGAAGAAAGGAAACAGGAACCTCGGAAGAAGTCCACCACTTTGTCAGACTATAGTATATATCTCAAAACCTCGCCCTGAGTCACAGAGGATAATTTAATTTGTAGGAAAATCTTTTTCCCACATGTATGACCTTCAAAGTAGTCGGCGTCTTTAGATAAGGGTGGAACGTGTTTATCATTTAGATTCATCAATCAGTAAGACTGATCCCTACTTTAATGGATGAGAGATGTGACAAGAGCGATAAAAGACTATTTTCACTTATGGAGAGATAAACTGTGCACTGGAAAGGGGCCACCTTTCCAATCTAAGCCATGTGAGGTGATTTCTTTGTCGTAGTTTCAAGTTTGTTCTCAGGCTAGCAGCCGCATTCAAGGTTAACATTTAACAAATGAAAGAGAATACAAGTCTGTGACTCAGAGCAAGGCCTCTCCGCTCTATAAGAAGCAATTTACAGGGGAAAGAACTGAGCAGCACCAGTTACAGCAATCTTACCTGTCTTGAGGTTGATGGTAAAGAATCCCTGGGGGTTGCCACTCGTGATCCTGTAGGTGAGTTTATCACTGGCCCTGTCGTCTGGATCCACCGCGTTTATCTTGATGATTGACACGTCCTTCGGCGAGCTCTCCATAACAGACGGGTAGTAGACGGGTTCTGATGTCTGCGGGGCGTTGTCGTTGACATCCTGCACTTGGATGTACACCTCCACGAAGGCGGAGTGCGGCACCACGCCGCGATCCATGGCGTAGACCGTGAGCCAGTAGTGAGACGTGGTTTCGTGATCGAGCAGCTCTTGTGTGCGGATGACACCTGAAAGACATAAACAAACTCTTAAGTCTGCATCCTTTCGGGGGAACATTTTTACGTGCAACACATCCCCTGAGTCTCACATTACTACTTGTACAACCACTGATCTCTGAAATCAGGAGAAAACAAAAGCTCGGGAAACCAGCTGTCTCCGAACAGGCAGATGTGGGGTTTGATTGAAGGCCCCTCGACTGAAGCGTGTCAAAGTAGTATATTGACAACAGCCAGTCGGTGCTCTCCTGTTTACATTTGCTGGCAGGGAAGTTTTTTTTCTACTGCCATTTGGGGGCTGTAGCCTTCAGCTGAGAAAACAAAGCACTTTCAGACACATGGGAACCCTAAAAGTTGACAATGGCTAAATAGAAGAGTGGAGGACGGGTAGATTCTGCAACTTGGAAGGAAACTAAAAAAGGTCACATATGGAAATATAGAGGATCTTTTAAACTCATCATAGATACGTGGGCGGAAACGGAAGGAGCCTTCTGTCCGTACTCTGCGTTCATTTCACGTGGATTTGAAAGCTACAGCAAAAACAGACCGAACAGAGCAGTACCAGTGGAAATCATGGGGGGCCGTGTAGCCAATAAGTTAGACAATCACAATATCAGACCTTTTTGCGGATACTTTTTGGATTTTGTGCAAACTACTGGCGTCCATATGATTTTTACTTTGCCCAGGCACGGGGGCCTTTTTCTGAAGAAGCACATTATCACATCCTCCGCCACAGTCGCCATGTTTGTTGTCAGAAACTCGATTCGGCTCAAGTGGATGTATTGCTTAGCAGCCACACCAATGTAAAGGACGCATGGAGGTATTACATCATTTGAAACAGACTAATCTCTTGTCTGAGACGATGAAAGGAGTTGATGAAAAGCCCCCGTGCACCGTCCTCGTGAAACTGTTAGCTCAGGTGTGAAGTTTTGTATCAATATGACGCAGAAATGCAATGTGATTGGTTTTAACAGCAAGGCAGTTCTAGTTGACATTTTAATCCCTCGGATCAATGACATGATTGACTGAAGTTTTACAGCAATTGTAACATCTGTCAACACGACTTAAGATATTTACGGGGCTGAAACTGACGAGCGGTTTGAATGTCCTCGCTGATCCTCCTGAGGAAAAGCTAACAGCGAAGTTCACAGGAGTGAATTTGCTTTAGCGCTATTCATCTCCAACCGACCCCACTTACAAGCACTCACCAGGTGCTCAGTAGGTGCATTTGGACTGGAGAGAAGGTGGGGGTGTATTTCACTTTGAGAAACAGGATGCGTGCGCATGCCTACGTCTTACTTAAGGTGTTTACAGCCACAGAAATTACTATGTGAGAATCAGACTGAGGCTATATCCTTACATTTGACCAGATTACTTTATTCTGTTATGACTATAACCCGGCTGATAGATCTAAAGGGGCCAACATGTCTTCAATTATTGTTTCAACTCTGAAACCATTGACTCCCTTCTCTCCGTTTTTCCTTCTATGCAGGAAAAAATATAACAACATAAAAGTGATAGAGAGCCAAGCGGCTATAAACAAACGGTTGTTTTTCTCTGACAGTTTAGAGATGACAGCGAAAAGGCTCTTCTAACACAACTAATGAATGAGAACATTCACATTAGTCTCCATCGTTACTCATCATCAGCTTTCTCCATTTTTCTTGTCTTACGTTGTTAAACTTCTGACGCCTCGCACACACACATCTTTCCATACGACTTGTTTCTGCTGTTCAAACAAACACATTAAGTGCGGAAATCAATTGACTCGGAGGGATGTGAAAGCCATAATATATAACAGTTACATTGATTGGTTATTCTCTCCAAAAAAGTGAATATAAACACACACATCAATATTCTTTCCTTTTGTTTGAAAGGGTTTTCAGAGTCAAGTATTGCCCCCCCAAAAAATGAGGAGGGAGTTGCTGATAATGCAGCAACAGTTTAGTATTTGGATAACTTGCACGTGTGAGGTCTCGTTGTTTCAACAAGCACAAAGTTGAAGGCTGCGGAGGGGAAACATAAACACGGCGATATCTTCCAGACAATGGAAACACGGACAACCTTCAGGTCAGCTTTTCCCACAAAACACATGTTGCAATAAGAAGAGCACAAGGGTAAGTAATAAAAATGAAGATTGGGACAAATATAATAGGGCCATTGTTAGTTTTTATCAGAAACCTGGACTTTGACATGTCTGATGGCCTTTAAAAAAACATTAATAAGTGTCTTCCTGTGAAACCTGTACAGTATAACTTTGATAACAGCAATAGAACTTACAGCTACATTTGATTGCAAAACTAAAGTTAATAATGGTACGAGCACACCCATATCATAACCAGGTATGGGTGTTGTCCAATTTTCAGCAATGACTTGGACTCTATGACACATTTGTACTCACTGCTGGCCCAGATAAATAGGTTTGAACAGTTTACACGGACACGTCTCTTTGCTGCTGCCTTTGTTCACACACTGTAACGTGAGGAACTGTGATTGAGCGTAAGTGAGAGCAGCCGAACCTCTTGCCTGCGGTAATGAAAGATTTCTTAGGAGAAGAGATAACACGCCAAATGACTTGTCACAAAAATCTCAAATTTAACACAGTAGGGGACTTTGGGGGCTACGGCTGATTTATTCTCTCGCCCTGCTTTACTTTGGCATCCCTGCGTTTTTCGGCCTGGGATTCTCTCTTGTCATTAGTCATCATTACGGCGCTCTCAACGCGGCTTGAAGCACATATTAAGAAGGGAAGTCGGGCAAGGGAGGGGAGGTAGTTCCCCCCTGTGATTCCTGAAGCCGGGAGTCCAACGGCAAAAACAATACGAGGTTTATATGTCAAGAATGCAAATTAGACGAATCTGCAAACTAATGTCATAAAAACTGACAATGCAGCGAGAGAAACACAACCAAACGTTTGGCAACGTCTTAAATTAGATTAACAGACCTAACAGGATAATTTGATCGAAATAATTTAGAAATTAAATAACACGTTGATGACTAATTTATGAACACACTGCATCCGACAACTTGCGGAGGATAATAAAGATTGCTGCTGGAGGAAAACGTGCAGGAAATTGCTAAATGTTAAGACCTAGATAAGGAATGCAAATGATTGTGTGAGGCATCCTGAGTAGAAACACTAAAAGATAAGGGAATTAATGTTGCGGACACCCACAGAGAGGAAATTAGTGGGGAAGGGGGACATTAAATAGAGATCGGTTTAGATGAATGAGGAGGGGAACGTGGTTAGAGAGGTTAGTTTAAGCAGTTGGAGTAAAACTGAGATACTCTTATTTGCAGGAGCCATTAAGACAAAGTACAAGAAAGGACTCGCCGTCTATTGTGAGAGCGAAAAGTGTTTGACTGGCAAACCTCAGTGTAGCAGAACGAGGCCACTTTCACCAGGGTCGTGCTTTTTTTCTCTCACAGTTCTTTACCTGGTATTTACTAACATTGAGAAGATAGCTTCATATTAATCTGTTGCAGCAACAAATTTTTGCCTTTTCAAACTAAATGTCAACGCAAACTCACACACTTAAGAGTTTTCCTGATCATATTTATCCAAGAAGACACCAAAAAAAACACACAGATTTGACCTTAAAGCAGTTAAAATGAAGACATATCTGCCTTTGGGTGAGCAGCTACTAACAAAGCACATGAAAGATGAATCTGAAGAATTTACTTGCCACACCCAGCCCATATACCTAGCCTACCCAGTAAGGCAGAAGCAAAACCTGCCCTCGGGCCACAAGAAAGAGAAAAAAAAAACAGACGGTGCAACAGCCTCGGCCAGATTTGCTTTCCGCTTTTTTTTTTTCCTCCCTCCTGCTCTTTTCTCTTCCCTCTGGCTTTGTTCTTCAAAGTTACCCGAGCACAGTGGCAGTGAGGTGGAATCTTCACACAGCCGGTGGATCTCGAAGCCATCGAGTGCAGCGGGTATTTTACATATAAGTGTACTTGAGTCAACGTCCTGCACAGACGCACAATGAGAGTATTCTGTAGAAAGAAACGTGCAGAATACAGCGAAGCCACAGTCTGAAGAGGGTGAAATTTGCTTTGGAGAAGCTGCTTGAAAATTCTCCACGCATGTCACAACATGCCCAGGGAAACAAAGTAGAGGGCTAAATATAGAATTTGCTGTCGATTCAAAAATTAACACTGTCATTTTCGAGGTGCATTTGACATTCAACCGTTGACCTACAAAAGTTGCGATTCTCCCAACTCTCTTATTCTTAAGCTGCAACGTCGAAGGGCTCGCTTTGAACTACCTTTGTTAATTCCGCTCACCCCTTCCCCACATTCCTCAGCCCTCTCAGGCCTCCAGCTCACATGCTTACATAAACTTTCTCAGTGCCCCCCCACCCCCACCCCCCACCTTTCTCTTTCCACAGCCCTGGCAAAATGCTTTGAATTCCACCACCATGCTGTAGGGCCTGGTGTAATACAAAAAGTCCTAAACTAAGCTTTCTGTTACCCGGCAACTTAATGTCACATCTTCTCCAGAGTTCCCAGACATCTGCATCCCAGATCCGAGTTTCAAAGACGCGAGGCCAGATGGTATAAATATCTGAATCCTTTGAAAAACTTAAAGAGTTAAAGGTGTAGTCCAAGGCAAATAAAAATGTTATGTTGTTGTATGTCAAGAGCGTTGCCTGAAGCCATTGATTTCATCATGTCAGTGCACAACGATGGAGTGATTCATAGGCTATAGCCGCTCTCAGGCATGCACTGAAGTTTGGGCATTTTCCTGAAATTCTCTGGAATAAAACGTCTGTACAATCTACTACTGCGTTCTTCATTTGTGCAAAGCAAACTCAAATATTGTCCGCAAATTACCCAGAACCATGTCTGAAAACAGCTTCTGTGTTTATCTTCTTCGCATTCGTGTAATATTACAGTTATCTTCCTTTATCTAATATGCTTTTCTAATAGCGTGTTTGCGTTTATTGATATGCTGCAAACACCACCGCTTTTGTGCGGAAAACCTCACTGGGTTGATAACCACTGTTGCGTGACAGCTCAGCCTGATTATGGTTTGTTAGACTTAGTGAGGCCAGATAACAAAAAAAGATACCGTGGGTATGTTGAACTTGCTTCGGCGTGCAGGCCTCTGTGGTTTTAGATATTTATTAACAAATAAAATCCTGTGCATTTACTGCTATGAACACGGTTATACCTAGTACCTCTACTCGCTGAGTCTCATGAGATCCTGTGTTTTGTTTGACGGACGCACAGGGGTCATAATACCTTAGGACAGGTCTTAGAGATAATCATAAAGATGATACAGTATCGCACACACAAAAAAGCATGTCCAGGCTCGTCTCCTTCAATATCCTGGACAAACAATTACAGTCTATTGGGCCAGTGAGCCATTTCCACTTCATGCATCAGCGTGCACGCCATATACAGTCATTACTGGCAGAAGAAATGGCTGTAAACTGCTGGGTTAAGGGAGAACGGTACTTAAGGCAAGCTCCAACATTTCACCAGCCTAACAGTGGAAAACCCCCGATGCTCAGTATATCAGTGTGATCCTATTGTTTTTTGTTTGTTTGTTTGTTTGTTTAATGGTGGGATATCAAACGGTTTCCCAGCCAGCTCTTATAATATATTCAACAGTGTATTTTAGTTATAATGGAAAAACTCGCATCCAAAGAAAAACGAAAATCATTTATTTGTGAGCACTGAACAGAAACTCTTTTGATGCCGTTGTTACACGTCTGTGATGCATGACTGAATGGGGGTTTTCTTTCCACTTTTTACACAAAAAAAAAAAAATTGCCTATTAATTCCAGTTGAGATAGCTTTTGGGACTTGACGCTGACGATACAAAGCTTCCATTGTTACTGGGAACAGTGTTATTTCAGAGGCCTTTGAACAGGCCTCCGAACAATTCTCCTTCATTCAATATCACAATATTATTTAGACGCAGTTAATAAACCCCCTAGTCCTGAAGTGCTCACCGCCTGCGTCTCTGATAACAATGAGGGAAACACAGGAGCCATTTTTATTACTTTCTGTACACCAACAGAATAGCTATACATTTACGCCCATGTCCATGTTATTATCTATATGATAGCATTGTATCCTGTTGTATACAATAACCTCTGGTGGCCCTAAAGATGTAGACTTTCAACTGACACCACACAATTTCTTCAGGGCAGCATAATGTGAGAGGAAAAAACACACACACACAATCTGTCCCAGATATTCATCCAGTAAGCACGATGCCCTGCTGGCTTCCCACCTGTGAGGCCAATCATGGTGCATTAATGCAGATCAATTCAATCTTTAATGACCATAACAGAACAACAACAAAACATTCACTTCACAAAAATGTAATGTTGGTGTTGTTGGAAAATGCAACAACTGGTTTTAATGCCAAGGGCTCGAGAAGACTGATATATCTGCTAAATATGAAGCCTCAACCAGCAGCCAGTTAACATAAGACTGGAAAGAGGGGAACACAGTTTGTCTACCACCATTTCCAGTCTACAGTATATGCTAAGCTAGGCTAACACACATCTCAATAGGGACGGATATACAGCACAACACCCGAAAATGTTTACACATTAGGACTATTCATACCAGCATCCAGACAAATTTGCAACGTGGTTAACCACAGTAGCTTTAAGTAAGTATTTAACACTGGCTGCTAATTATGAGATAGTTTGGAGCATTGTATTTTACTAAATAAATCAAATTTAATAAATTTAAATCTAAGTAAGTAGTGCCATCAGCAAGAGTGGAAATAGTATTAATCTAATTCATGAGAGCATGACATGAATTAACACACAATGAAGCACGTCTTCTGCACAAGGCAGCCTCAAGTTTCTTTTAAAAGATTTAATGGACTGAGAGACCAACATACTTTTAACGAGGGAAAGTGTGTTTTTCATTTAGCAACCTACAATCAACTTTGTCCCGCTGCACATTCCTGGACCCGTCTCCACAGTAACAGCGCTCGAGCAAAGACTATTTGGAATCATGTGCCACTTTGCAGTCCCACTTTTATCTGTGACATATAGACTGAATGGGAATTAGGGACAGAAGGCGGCCCGGGTTCCTCGGCTATCGCAAATCACTGATAACAAAAGACGGACTAAACTAGAATTCATCTTTTCCTTTCTTTAAAGAGTCTGTTTACTTTAATAAGAGATGTGAGGAGAAGTGAAGGAGTGACAGGCACAATTTCTGTGGAATTCTTAAAAACAAGCTAATAGGACTTTGTCATTTTGCGTCAAACTGTTTAATTTGCCTTCACAAAGAAAGCTTTCGCAGTGCTGGCAGCAAACGGCTCCAACTGAAAGGGCAATGCATACCATTACCCAGCAAGAAAGGGCAGCGCATACATTATACAATCAGCATCTGTGTCCCATCTCGACTGAATACACTCGGCTCTGGTCACCTTGTGTACTGGATGATTTCATTTCAAACTGAGGAACAACTTGCCTTCAACAGTTGTGTATTGTTAAGACTAAAATCTGTGTTTTCCTTTGAATATTTGTTAAGACTAAAATCTATGTTTTCCTTTGAATATTTGTTAAGACTAAAATCTATGTTTTCCTTTGAATATTGTTAAAGACTAAAATCTATGTTTTTCTTTGAATATGTGTCTGTGAAGATGGCAATGAAACTGAACTCTAAACAAGTGCAGTATGTTAGACAGGGGTGGGGGCAGGGGCAGTTTGGGCTGAATATGTGGGAAAATGTGCGGCCTTCACATAGTGACTGATAGTAGCCGTTGCTGGCTGGTTTTAATCTTGAAGTTGATGGTTGTGTGTGTGTGTCACATCGCAGTTCAGTCTTGCACCTGTCTGATAATGCCTGTTTGAGAAGACTGTACATCTGTGGCATACAATACACTGTACTTTAACTTGTTCTCATACCTAACTTACTATATTACAGCATAAACTCCATTAGCTTTATTTCAAACATCACACATACATGAATGCACTGTTTTCTTAAAAAACTGTGACATACCCTTAGAAAGAATTCAAGCAGTGGCCACTGGGGTCTGAAGGACAGATAGGAAAGGCGTTGTTTTGTCTAGAAAAGTTCTACCTATTATTATAAATATTGCACCCATCGTCCGCTCAGGGCGACTCTTGACTTCCCTGGCGGTATTAGGCGGCTTGCGGGTTGTACGTTGAGTGCCCATAGCTATGTAGTAGCTGTTCATTGCTTCTAAATAAATACTTTTTTGAACCAGACCGACTCTACCATCTCTACCTAAGGAAAAAAGAACACGACAGTATACAGGTGTGTGTCTCTAGCTCCATACCATCTGCATGAATCAATGCGCTGCACGCTGTTCTAATAAGACTTTACCCGTTGGAAATGGTCAAAAATAGAAAAATCAATACGTGGCGGTCAATGGTGATATTGTGTTGAGCCGCCACAAGTTAATTAATGTGTGGGAATCACAGGTTATTGTTTCCTTCCAGGTACAGAAGAACAAATTAATTTTCCTGTGACCTATATTGGTTGATATTCACTCATATTGATTGATGTCCTAACATTTCTATCACTGAAGAATGTACATGGATGTGTATCAGGAAATAGGCCAGTGTAATAAAATTGCCTTTACTCTAAATGCATCTTCAATCAAGCAGAACCCATCATCCCTTTCCCTGATCCTTTAACTACATAACAAAATTTGATTTTCGTTTGGACAAATGGACAAAACTACTGATTCCCAAATCCTTCAGTTTAAACTTGGGACCTTTTAATCGTAACATCACTGGATCCTGGAATCTGGAATGAGCTGGTCCAGCTTCCTGGTTTACACAATCTGTCTTAGTCACTCCAGATGGAAGACGGTTACTCATTGGTAATGAAAACAAAGAACTGTTGATTTTCCTTCCTGAGGTGATTTGTGGCAGGTTTGATGTCATCCAGGCGTAGTTATATCATGATAAGCATTGTTTTGTTGCAGGTCTGTTGTGACTCGCAGTGGAATCTGATCTCCATGTGTTTTTCACATGAATACCACTATAAGTGGTCTTTATAATCCTCACAGCTTTCTCCTCTACTGACCCACATATTCTCAGCATTGCTCTTTTGGATTTACACCACAGCCATACTGTTAGTTTACCAACTTCTAGTTCGCCAACGAGTACCAGCATCTTTTCACAGTGTTCTCAATAGTTTTATATCACAGGCTACAAAGCTCTACCTAAAAGGAAATGGTAAATGATAAAAAAAATAACATGTCACTCTGTTTGCTATTTGACACCTCTTCAAAATTAGCATTGAAAACCTATATCAGTTGACCTCCACAACCCCAACGTGTAAAACACCGGTAGCGAGCCACTTATGGCATACAAGTCCTCACAAGTGAAGCTATGCTCCCTCCCAAGAACAAAATGGTGGTGCATACTGCAGGAACTCTTCTGGGTAACTGTGTGATGTGAATACATTTCTAAAAAGTTGGTTAGAAAGGGCTCAGCGCTAATGCTGGAATTGCTTTAGAAAGCAACTTGCTTTGTTTCTGCTGAAATGCAAAGTTGGCGAACATGTAAGAAAAAAAAAAACACTTGGAAACTTTCTGCTCTATCAAGACTCGGTTAAATTGCTCAGAGTTATCTTCCAGAAATCGTATGACTGTTTACAAATTATCAGATTGCAGTGAGGAATGGTAAATTTGGTCTACAGCACGGGGCAGGGGCCCAGCAAAGAGTCTCGATAAGAGCGAGTTTAAATTGAGATGGCAATGAGCCAGTGAGCAAAGAGCTTTTAATAACAAAGAGAATGTCTGGGCAAACAGTTGCCATGGACCCACTGAGTCGTCTGACAAGAGAAAGCAGCCATATCTGGAGAAAAGGAGGACGTGGCTTGCATTTAAACATTTCTTTGACTTAAATTCAGGTAAATTAGAACGACACCAACAGCGATCGTGCACACCATTTTTTAAATATAATCGCATAATGTCTCCCAAACAAAAAACGAATACTTGTCTGTTGTGTGCAAGGTTTGGCAGTTAAGTGGGTAGCGAGCATGGCAAGCTCTGAAATGCATTCGTTAGATACACCTACTCTATGAAAATCAGTCTCTGTCTTCTTGCACCAGCAACCACAGACGCTCTCCACATCAACACTTTGTTCCCCACAAAGTAGCATTGTTGTTTCTGTGTTATTGTGAACGCCACTATAAGAGGAATGGCTGAAAGGATAGTGATTCATATTGTGGTAATAGAAGAAACAAGACACTACAGCACAGATTAGGGCTGTGCGAGCGACTGGTGTATTCTTGACAAACACATGTGCGAGGGTTTTGAATTACAAGCATCAAGTAAAACAGGAAAAGGCTCCACTCCTTCCCGGTTCCCACTGTGAAAAGCAAATTCCTCAACTGAAGGTGCGTGGCTCCTGGCATTTTTCCTTACTCCACTTTTTCATGCGTTTTCTAATTTTAAACCATATTAAAACATTCTGGTTAAGATTCACAACATGCAGCTGCAGCATCGAGTACACAGCGGGGTGTGCACCCGTGCTTATATTTTCCTTTTAGGAGCGTAATATTCTAAATGCATTTGGTAGCTGAAAAAACCACACCCTTCATCTAGTGAAATCATAGGAGGGGCATTACCACCTTGGCTGTATTTAGTTGTCTACTGACCTCAGATGTAATCCATAATAACAGGACCCAACCCAGGACAATCCTATCATTGCACCTCTGATAATCACTTAATGTAGGCCTCTGGGATTAAGTAGAAGATCAAACCCCGAGTCCCTGACTCCGTAACCTACACAGGATTTGGAGTTAGACAGTCGCTGGCACGCTTGTAACACAGCAGAACAGCAGTCCATCATAAATCTGCACTGTACATGGCAAAATTTTACTTGTAGTACATTTTAAAGGTGCTCACAAGCAGCAGATGTTTGTGTTCCGCAATATCACTAGACTCCCTTTAAAATCGTGCACTTTTCAGAGTTGTTGAGCGAAGAGAAACTGCTGTGTGGTGCGACGAGTAGGACGCACATTTCTCCTTTCTCCGGTATTAACGCCTTTCATCGTCATTTATCTGTGATGTGAAAACGTCAAATTTCCACTCAGTCAGAGAAGGTTTAAGTGGGTCCTGCTCATATAGTTCAGTTATAAAAACCCTGCACAGCATCACTCCTGCAGCTGCTGACAGCGCAGGAGAAACATGTGACACAGACCCAGGCTGATACAGGAGTTTAATGTAGCGCTGAATTGAAAAAAGAATTTTACAGTAATAATTGACATTTACTGACCAAATTCTGAGTAGGATTCAACCCTGTAGTGTTTGTTTGCATATAGAGCGAGGAAGAGAAATCAGATCATAAGTGGTCACTTGGATCACCCAAGACAGAGGCCCTGTGATCGGTGATCTGTATCTGCCAATATTACTTTAAACAATCTGTGATCGGCCCCAAGAATCCTGATCAGAACACCCGTTGACATTCAATTCAGGACATTGAGAGGAAAAAACTATGCCGAACAGCAAGTCTTGCATGAAGCCATCACAGTCACTAGTTGAAGCTTTTGATAGCCCAGCATCTAATTTTATTGAGATCAGACGTACAAGCTCTACGGCATATAAACACCTCACAGCTGACACACAGCCACAGAGGATGTACCCTTCATAAAGGCTCATCTCCTCACGCTAAATTTAACATGCAAAAGAAAGTAGGCTATTTCCCAACAGGTTCACTGAGGTGATTTCCTGTCAACTTACTAAATAATTCAGATTCTTCTTTAGGAAACACTCGACTAAAAACTATATACACCAGTTTAACAACTGCAAAAGTAAGCAGCAGACTAAGAAGCTGCACTTCCAACTTTTTATGCAGATGAGAACCTTTGAGATTACATGTGCCAAGAGAAATCAATGCATTATGCATTAAAATGCACAGCCTGATTTAGACATTAAACATGTATAATGCAGAGGGAAATTTTATTTTAAAAAGAAAGAAAAGATCACATTAAGCCGTCTGAGAATGTGGTTACTAAGTTAGAAAGGGGGTGGCGGCACGTCCGAAACATTCAAATCAGGTGATTGTTTGGTTTTTGGGTTGAAACTCCTGAAATTCCAGACTGATTATTTTGAACTAATTTGAGTCAGCTGTTACAATCATTCAGGGCAGCTGAGCAATTATTAACATACTTTCAGCTGCATAAATAAGGAGCTCACAAGCAAGTTCTTACCGTCACTGCAATATTCTGTTATAAAAGCCATTAGAATATTATATTCTTAGGTGTAACAGATTTACCCGTTTTATACATTTAAACTGTTTTCAGAGGGAGTGTGTGTATTTACACAGCGAGAGCTCGACTGGGGGAAAAGAGGGTGAGCTCACTCCCACAATCTCCTTAGGACCACAACAGTAACTCAGGAATGTCCACACAGGTCTGAGAGACAGCTGCTCCATCTGTTCCTGCCGTCAATTCTCCCAAAGAAGAAATATGACTGGAATCAGGAACCTTACCCGTCTCCTGGAAGACTGCTCATTGTTCCACAGCGTGACATGACTGAATAAACCCTGGCCGCATTAGACTTTCCTTATGCAAATCACTCCAATGCTGATGCAAACTTATTTCAGAAATTAACACAAGCTCACAGAGCTCTGCAGTGACACAGAGAAAAGAGACTCACCGGTTTCCTCATCGATGGTAAATATCCCCAGGCCGGATCCATCTCGTATGGAGTATCGGATCTCTCCATCTCGTCCCCCGTCTTCGTCCTCAGCTGTCACAGTCATCACTGAAGTCCCAACGAGAGCATCCTCTTTTATAAATCCCTTCTCCACAAATGACCGGAACGCAGGTCTGTACAGATTCTCATTCACGTCCACCACATCTACCTCGATGAAGCAGGTTGATGACAAGGATATGGGCTTCCCTTTGTCTTTAGCCTTTGCCGTCAGGTTGTACACCTGTTTTGTTTCGTAATCGAGGTTTTGGACAATCCGCACAGCACCACTGAGTTTGTCAACTTCGAAATGCCCGTCTACGTTGTCAATGAGGCTGTATCGTACCTGACTGGAAGGTCCAATATCTGGGTCGTGAGCCTCCAGCCACATGACTATGGTACCGGTGGGAAGGTCTTCCCTCACCTTCACGCGGTAATTAGGGGGGACAAATTTAGGCGGATTATCATTCACGTCTTCCAAAGTGATTTTAAGCGCCACAGTGGACACTAGCTGTGGCTCATTCACTGCCTGGTCATGTGCTGTAATCTTCAAGACATAACCTGGATGGAGCTCCCGATCCAGCGGCTTCATCACAGTCACCACACCAGTGTCTTTATTGATCGCAAAATCATCTGTGCCTCCAAAAATCGAATACTCGACAACTCCATTATCTCCTTGATCCTTGTCTGTCGAGTCCACCTGGATAATTTCTGTCCCAACAGGTGTGCTCTCGCTTATTTCAACAGAGTAGGAATCTTGCAAAAATTGGGGGCTATTATCGTTGGCGTCGAGAATCTTAACATCCAGGAGGCGTGATGAGGATTTCTGTGGAATGCCGAGATCGTAAACTGTAACGTTGAGGGTATAATGGTCTGTTGTTTCCCTGTCGAGAGGAGAATAAACCAAAAGCCAACCAGTTTCCATATCTACTATGAAATGGCTCTCAGTGTCTCCCCCTGAGATAACGTACACTAGTTTCCCATTGAAGCCACTGTCTGAGTCTGTGGCACTTAAATGGACAATCCGAGCCCCGACAGGGAGGTCCTCCTTAACTTCAATTACACTGGGGAAGGATTCTGCAAACTGAGGAGTGTACCTGTTGACTGAGTGAACATCCATGAAGTTGTCATCCGTCTCAGGTTGAGTGTGGATTTTGCTGCCCTGAAGTAGCTTTTCAGCCAACATGGTGGCTACGCCAGTTTCGACACACTTCAACTGGACGGGCTTGCGAGCCGTGATAACAGTTATGTTCATGAGCATTGGCTGAGTCTCGTGTTCTCCGTCAGTCGCGATGATTTGTAAACTATGAAAGGACACTTTAGCTGCCTCTCCCTCGCTCAGCGTGTGCTTCAGTGACAGCATGCCAGAGCTCGGGTTAAGTTCGAACAGATCGAGATCATTCCCACCTTTCATTTTGTACCGTACAAGCTGCAGCTCGTCAGCATCTATGGCAGACACTGTTGTTATCTGCTCTCCTACACCGTGGTCTCTCGGCACAGTCACTTCACAGTCTACATTTTCAAAGAGGGGCTTGTTGTCATTCAGGTTGTTTAATGTTATTTTGACTGATGCCTCCACCTCTCTGCGGAAAGGGGATCCCCAATCCGATGCCCTGACTCTGAGATTGTAAATCCTGGGCATGAGCTCATAATTTAGGACTTCTGAGGTACTGATGACACCAGAGAAGTAGTCGATGACAAATGGTTGAGGGCTGGCATTGGTAATGCTGTAGGTTACATAGCCATTCTCACCTCTGTCTACATCAGTGGCTTTAACAGTTACCACACTGGTCCCTATGGGTACATTCTCATCCACAATGGCATTGTAAGACGTCTGCTGGAACTCAGGTGCATTGTTGTTCACATCAATCACGTCAACGATGACTTTTGTTGCAGCTTTTGTGTCACTTGTGATCACATCCAGCTCAAATCGGGGGGCAACGTCAGCATTGATCGGTCCAGTTGTGCTGATTAAGCCGGTATCTGGATTGATAGCGAATCTGTTCTTGTCAGATTTGTGTCTAAAAGCATATTTTATCTGTGGGTACTTTGGCACTGCTGTTACCATAGTGACAGGTGTATGAAGAGGGGCAAATTCACTCAGATTGACTCTGTAAACTGCCATTTCAAATATAGTAGGGCCCACTTTGAATTGTGCAGACGTGACATGCACCAATTTAGCCGATGAGAATTGAGGGGGGCTGCCTTTGTCCTTTGCCTGTAAAGTGAGGTTGTATCCAAAAGGCTGGCTGTCCCAGTCCACGTCTTTGACTGCTTTGATTTTGTACTCTTTGCTCCCGGGGCTGCTTCTTACAGCCTTAAACTGCTGAAGAGGGTCGCCAGCAACAATACTCAAAGACGCTATCTCTCCATTTGGTCCCTGGTCATTGTCCTCCACTGTGACAATAGCATAGGTTGGGTCATGGTCTGTATCAGAGGGGGCTAGGGTCACTGCAGTGATGACAGGGGCATGCTCATTGGCCTGCTCCACCCTCACTGTAAGTCTCGCCATGCTGCTGAAGCCGCTGCTGCCGTAAAGCTTCATCCCTCTGTCCACCGCCAGGATCTCCAAATCGTACAGCTTCGTCTCAGAGTAGTCTAGCTTGCCAGTCAGTGTCACCACGCCGCTTGTAGGATGAACTGCAAACATGTCCGTCCACTCTCGGAAACTATAGTAGTACTCTCCATTCGTACCGATGTCGGCATCAGTCGCCGTGACCTTGGCCACACTCGTGCGTATGGCCGTGTTCTCCGGCAGAGAGATGCTGTAGGATGTTGGTGAGAAGAGAGGCCTCAGATCATTGGTGTCTAGTACCTGCACCAAAACTCTAGTGCGACACTCTATGTTGGTGTTCCTGTCTGCAGCTTTGACAGTCAGGATGTAGTGGTCTTTAACCTCCCGGTTCAGAATGGACGTGCTGCCTCCTTTGGTCCTTATTCGCAAAAAACTGTAGTCTCCCAACAGGTAGTCCTCAGCCTTGAATAAGTTCTCATTGTCTCCAGAGATGATTTTGTACCGTACCTCCCAGGCTGGGTCAGTGATATAGATCCCCATCTTGACATGACTCTCCAAATAAGTCTTAGCAGCAGAGTTCTCGTATATGGTGGCATTGTAAACTGAGTGGGTGAATTGCATGGAGGCAGCCCTCACCATCCTTTGGTTCCCTGCGCAACCACAGAGCAGCTGCAGGAGCAGCGCAAGCAGTGAAACCAAGTGCTTCCCCATTATCGTACCGTGATCTTCACACATCCACCTGGAAAGACACAAAAATATAATTGTAAATGTCATGATCATACAAAGAATTATAATTAACTTCAACATTCAGTCATTTTTATGCTCCCCGCGTGAGCAACCTGGTCAGATTTAATGCAGCATACCTTACTCCTTTATTACATTGTGCACTGCCCCACATTTTAAATGTCATGACATGCGATGGCTGGTGCTGATAAATGGCTAAATAGGCTCCATGTGGACAGGATGAGGCAGAGGAGTCGGTCAGGTGACAAGATGTACTGTAAGTCTGCGCTGCTCCCCATGTCTGCACAATGCCATATGGCAACTATGTGCATTTCATAGCAGCAGTGCCTCATTTATTCCAAACATCAGCTTAATAAGCTCAGAGGAAGAGGTGGCCTTATGAAAACACATAAATCTTTAATTTCCCTGTTGATAAAAAAGTCGTTTTAACATGAGAGCGCACATTTAGGGGCTGCTTTCCCTTTTCTCTTCCATGGAAATGCAATAAATTTAGATTCCTTATCGCCCACGATGGGTTCAACAATTTAATGAAATGTGCACATGCAGCGGCAACTTTTTGCATTTCAACAACTTGCAACCGCACTGGACTTTTTCTGCAGCAGTGAATTAATCAGCCGTGTTTAAAAAAGAAACACACTGGGGGATCTTTGCAATCTCATGGAGCAACCATCACCGGGGAGATGACTAAGAAACCTGCTTTAAAACTGCACGTTCATTCTTTTACAGCAGCTTTTATAACATCGCAGGGCTCAGTGTGTGTGTGTGGGGGGGCGGGGGGGGTAGGGAGTCCATACAAAGACAAATAAAAGCAGGACGTTGCCATGTCTGGAGCTGTGTGTGTGTGTATACGTACAATAAAAAAGCCACATTATTTACTTTAGGCGTGTCAGAATGACCCGAGCACGGTCCGGTTATCAGTGCGGTTAATGAGTGACAGAGTGGAGCTCGGTTCACCTTAAAATGCTAAAGTGTCGCCTGCAGGTACAAAAGCACCATCTGCTCGAGCACCACCATTGTAAAAGAGAAGAGAAGAATTCAAACTCAAAAGTAAAAACTTGTATCTTATTTTCGCACTTAAAACAACAAAGATACTGTCAACTCGCTACTTTAACGTTTTCCCCTCTGACGGTGGAATTCCTTTGATGAAATACAAAGTATCCCTTTTTAAGAAGTTAGCTGCTTTAAGACCGTTTCACCCCCTCCCCCAACTGGAGCCATTCACTTCACGAGCCGAAGGAGCCGTTTGCTCCAGAAAAGAAAAGAAAAAAAATCAACCTTTCAAACACAAACCAGCGTCAAAACTGCTCCCGGAGCGAAAAGGACACGTTTAAACTCGCTGTGGAGCCGAACCCGACATTACAGCTTTGTATTCGCTGAGGCTAAACTTCTGTTAGAGCCGCAGAAAGACGCAGCAGCAGCGGCAGCGGCAGCAGCGGCTCGCTTCTTCCACAAAAAGCAGCCGAACTAACCTCCTTCAACTTTTCCCCTCACAGATGCCGAAGCTTGCTTTACGCAGGGAAAACAGCGCAAAAAAAGCGCGTAATTCACGTACCTCTACTGTCGCCGGGCTCAAAGGCTTGGAGGTTTTTCATGTAGTTCATAAAGTCCAAATCTCGGCATGGTAATACATGGAGCTGCGTCTCTCCTCTCCGTTACTCCGGCAGCTACAACCACCACCTCCGCCGGGCAGCCTCTCTTTCTCCCTCCCTCCCTCTCTCTCTCTCTCTCTATCCCTCCCTCCACCGCTTCCCTTTCTCTCACACACCGGAGCCGTATCTCTCCGCGCTGCGCACGCCCGGATCTACTTACCGGCCCAGGCAGCAGGAGAAACCCAGTGCACGCGCTCCGTGCCGCGTGCTTTGATTACATGATCTAAATTGGGGTGATACGCTAATACCGACAACTATCGCGATAAATGTGACGTTCATTTTCCTTTCGAGTTTAATGGCAGATTTTTTGCTCCTGAGTGAAGGTTGTGATTTTAAACTTGGTCTTTTGACAACATTTTCCAAATCAGAGGTCGATCAATAACGTGATACTTATATAATTATATCGATAGGCTATATATCGGAATTTTGCAATAATGCTGTTAATGAAAATTATATCACGATAATTATTGATATTGTTTTGTAGCCCAGCACTGATTTACTTATGTCAAAAGGTTCCTAAAATGATTTTTTTGATTTATACTAACTAAATTGGACGATACACCAATACTGATAATGATTGTGATAAATGACACGTTATTATTCCTTTCGAGTTGAAAGACAGATTTTTGCACTCGAGTGAAGGTTGTGATTTTAAACTTGTCTTTATCAACAGAGAATGACAAACACCAAAACATTTCACAAATGAGATTTGAATTGGATCAATTACGTGTTCTACTTACCTACATATAATCGATAGGCTATATCAGAATTTAGTTATAATGCTATTTAATTAGAATTATATCATGATAATTACTGATATTGTTTTGTAGCCAAGCAGAGATTTAATCATGTCACAATATTCTTAAAATGGCATTTTTGATTAAACTAACTCAATTGTCGTGATAATTATCGGTATTGTTTTATTGCCACTATATTTGCTCTACAAAATAGAGACTGTAGACCTATGATCTCAACTCAATTTCATGCATCTAAATCGTCTATGCTTGTCGCTATAATAACCCAAATTCAAAGAGATTACAACAAATTCCTCCTCAGGCTCGGCCACGTGAGATATAACTGCAAAGAGCAAAACCTTGTCCTGCCCAAATGGGACTAACCTTAATCCAATATCCACCTCTCCAGCTGCAGCACAAACAACCCACATGCTATTTGTGAGGAAAAAAAGGGAAGGGGGGTTGCCTATGACCTCTACCTGATGGTAAGCAAAGAGACACGATTAACATATTTTCAATTAGGCAATAATTAACGCTCGCTGTGCGGAGAAAAAAAACAAATGACCTGTGAATTCACACCAAAATGTTGTCATCCTTGGTGAAAAGGTGGATTAACTCTGTTTTGCAAATGAAATCACAGTTCAGGGCACCTGCGCCGCCCCCCCGATGATGATAAATAGGCTAATAATACTTCCTCACTGGCTTGTTTTTGTATTTTATGTGTTTAAGTAGCAATTCTGTGGGATTATCTCCTTCTCATTATTCTAACTAATGATATTGTGTGTGGTTTTTTTTAAAGAGCCTGGGGTTTGGCTGGAAATGTAGCACCCAGTGGATCTGTGTTTGTTGGCATTGGCACAGGGTGACTGATGATGGAGGAGGTACAGTCGCCATGAAGGCGCTGATCCCATCACACACACACACAGACACACACACACACACACACACACACACACACACACACACACACACACACACACACACACACACACACACACACACACACACACACACACACACACACACACACACACACACACACACACACACACACACACACACACACACAGCCATCAAAGCTCTGCACTACCTCCCCTCCACAGGCGCTGAGGAGTATGGCTGCTATGCGATTGATGGCGCTGTCTCACTGCTCTTTCCCGGACTGACTGCAGTCATCCAGCTGGTGCGCGCCTGCAGAAAATAAGCCTGCGCTGCATGCAGCTTGACAACTTGTCAACTTGCACCTAAACAGCTCCTGCCTTCTGCGAGCGTGTGGCTGCGCCGAGCGTGCGTAATTGCGCATTTGGCACAAGTCACACAGAAAGAAACGCGCATTTGTTTTTGCGTGAACGCCCTGTAAAAGACCCCTTGACTTGCGCGTAAAGTTTTCTAGAGTCATTCCGACCTCATGTAGAAGACAAATTCACGAGTCCACGTTTTCTAATTTTACTCACCAGACCAGCTGGACGATCGCCGGCGGTCGCTCCAGAAACTCCCCTTCACATAGATCTTGGCGTTGGTTGGTATATGCGGTTTGCGCTCATCTCCAAGATCCGCGTGGCTTCTGTTTGAGTCAATGTGTGACTCTGCTCCTCTTCAACCTCTCACAGTCTCAGAGCGTTTCGCTCTGCGATCATCCGCCCGAGAGGCATCACGCGTGGGGGCTGCGGTTCGCCTCGCTCCTCTCCTCCACCTCCCGGCGGCTCAGGTGGAGGTGCATACTGCCGCTGCCTTCAGGTGATGTCGGGAAATATCGCAACCTCGTCCTCACGGGAGCGCACACCATGAAGTTAAAAATACTGGAGAAGCGCCTAAGTCGTGATTTACCAGGCTACAGCTCCGCCGTTCCGAGAAGTGCTACTGAGGGGGCGGAGTGAGAGGAAGTCACATCCACATCTGATGGAGAAAGTGATTCAGCTTGTAAGCCTGTATGTTTGGTTTATGGATTTCTGCGTTTACAACTAACTGAACCTCGCATAATCTAAAGCATCAATTAAAACTAGAATTTTAACCACAGAGTTTCCTTAAGGCCTAGTTTAATTCATGCCTTTAAAGCAACAGCCATTAAAACATTTAATTACATGGTCATTTTTTATATTTACTATCTACATCAAAAAGCACATGAAATTCATCCCCCAAAAAAGCCACAAAGCTTGAAAGTAGGAGCATGTGAGATGTCCTTGAAGACACACACACACACACACACACACACACACACACACACACCGGATCTGACACCTTCAGTCTGAGAGGAGGCTGTGACGCCATGGATTCTTCCCTCATTCCCTGCATGCACAGCTCAGTGTGTTTCCGGCAGTGTGGCTGTGTTTGTTCTGCCCTAAATACAACCAACACACAACATTTTGTTTCTTCATATAATCTTCTCAACTCATGAGGTGATATGATCTATGCCATTGCACCACCACCTAGTTTCAATAGTGATCATATTTAGCTAAATGTCCTTGAAAACCAGAGAAGCAAGTGTCTTCATTCAGCTCTATACGAACATGTGGTTAACAACTAAACTTGACACCGCGCTGTGAAGTGGCTGCCAAAAAATGCCACAGCGGAAAGGGCTGCCGGAGCCAGGAGTCCAGCGTGAGAATCTCTGCCTAATGTCCATTCAGCACTGGCTCATTAAAGTCACATTTGCCCACAGGCTGAGTAAACGAATGAGACCTATGGGCTTGGTGTGTGTGTGTGTGTGTGTGTGGATGTGCATGTATGTGTGTGTGTGTGTGTGTGTGTGTGTGTGTGTGTGCAGAAGGGAAGGAGGGAGGGTGAGAAAGATTGAGCTTGTGTGTCAGAGAGCAAGTGTGTAGTGTTTCATCTCTCTGTCCTCTCCTGGTCTCTCCTCTGTCTCGCTCTCAGTTTTGTCTTAGACAGTGTTCGGTAACTGGAACAGCTTTTTTTTCCCTTCT
Organism: Hippoglossus stenolepis; assembly: GCF_022539355.2. Taxonomy (NCBI): domain Eukaryota; kingdom Metazoa; phylum Chordata; class Actinopteri; order Pleuronectiformes; family Pleuronectidae; genus Hippoglossus; species Hippoglossus stenolepis. The sequence continues at coordinate 23,541,695 of NC_061484.1, forward strand.
TCTTTTTTCCTCGTGCTCTCTCGTAGCTTCTCCTCTGATCTGCCTGTAAAGCTTTAATTGAATTCAGGTCAGGTGATGCCCAGGGCTGGTTCCACCGCTTTGATCTCACCAAGTGTTTGCAGTCCTGGCTGCTGGGGGTCAGGTCCTTGTGTGTTATAGACCTGATGGATGTGTATAGTGTTTGCCTTGGCGAGCCCCTCCAGCCCCTTAATAACTAGTTAAATCATCTCCGTAGAAGTAATTAAATACAAACTTGAAACCAGGAGGCTTTAAAGTGCAGTGTTGGGCAGCAAATCACTGCTGAAATTGGAATTATATACATCTTTATTGCAGATAAACATTTGCTAACCATGGACTTGCACCACTATCCAGAAATGAAGGTAAAATATCCCATATACGGATGCTGCAATCTTGCATTGGGAGCTACAGCGATCAGGGGATGGAACCGCTAGGATGGAACAGCCGTTTACTCAGCCTGTGGGCAATTATGACTATATAACTAGTTAGAACCAAACATACGGAAAGAATAGCGACTAGAACCAAAATACAGTTTGAGAAAAATGTATTGTATAGTTTGACTTTTCAGTTTGACCCATGTCCCATCTGCTAACATGGAGGAGACAGGACCTCTGACCTATACTGCACCCAGGTGTCTTAACTTCTGGGGATCTGTCATGTCGTTCGTCTTCATATTCATTGTATGGTTGATATCAGTTTGGTCTCTTTGCTTTCAGTTGACAGACCCGAACGATTAGCCAACGCTAAGCTTACATCCACGAATGGGCTTCAGGTACAAGTCATTAGTTTAGTTGCATAATTACCCAACTTTTTCAATGGACGAAAATGTAATGATGGTGGCAAAGTGGTCTCTGTTAACCTGCTATGGCATTTCTGTATAGAGTTTGTTCCCCCCCCTCCCTGTGCGGGTTATGTGCAGGTAGGCTACTCCAACATCATTCCACAGTCCGAAGACACGCAGGTGAGGTTAATCGGAGACTCTAAATTGCCTGTAGGTGTTAATATTTAGCTATATAGCTGCTTTCAGACATGCACTGAACTCCAGAGAACCTCCAGACATTCTCAGGAGGATTCAGTGCGAGTGAGTGGGTGTGTTGATGATGTGACAGATGCAAAACTGAAAAAAAAATAAAAGAATAAAAACATCTAAGGATGAAAAGGCAGTACAGCACACATAGAAAATCTGAGCTAAGAATCTTCCGGTGCTTTATGTGTGAAAGGCTCCAGAGTCCAGGTCCAATTCTGCGGACATCCTCCAGAGGTCAGGATGTCACATTGGCCCTGTGATACCCACAGTGTACCAAGCTGCCCGATGTGAGCTTGGATTGGCTCCAGCCCCCTCAAAGGAGCTATAGCTAATGGAATGTAACATGTAATGATTAATTGATTACATTTTTCAAGTAACTTGCCGAGTTCTGCTGAGGGGGGAAATATTTTTCACGCAGGAGACCTGTGGTTGGAGACTGATTTTCTTTTTTTATGTCACTGACTGCATGCAGTGAGATAGCTTGATGCCTGACCCATCAGCCACTGCATCATGTGCCGCGCTGGTGTGTAATAGAGCCAGGAAATTCAGTGTTCAAGTCGAGATGCCTCCTTTTGATAGAGTGCCACATATTTTCTCCCATGTCCCACGCTGCAGGCTCAATTTCCTCTTAAAAATCATTCTAATCCGCCCAAAGATTGTCCTCCTGTTGTTGAGAGATGTTCGTAAAAGGCGTGGACCGGCATGCTGAGTGAGTTACTTCCCTTTTTTCCCCCCATGACTAATGTCTTAAGCTGTATGTTCCCCCTGCAACCTGAAACTGGATAGAGATCCGGAGAAGATACAGATGATTTGTGGTGCGCCTGCAGCAGCAGAGCACCCAGGTATCTGTTTCTCCCATGCACCACCCAATCAGTGTAGAATCTGATTCCCAAGGCAGAGCTTAACTGTAAAGGAGATTAGAATAATTCAATATCTACCCCGCTGAAGTGTCCTCAAGTAAAGACACTGACCCTCTCTGAGCTGGTGTCATGGGATGTGCCTTTGTGCAAAAAAGAGAATACATTATCGCCGAATAACACGCGACACAAAAACTAAGAGTTTGGGGCTTTATTCTTTTTGTCGACAATGTAACTGACACTGTTTTGGCAGGGGGGGCGGGGGGGATTTCTTTTTATAGAAAATAACATAAGAAATCTACGGGAAATAATAATAAACAATTGACATTTCCCCTGCAGCAGGAGACAAACTGCTGCGCTCTGAAAATAAAGTCTTCTGCTGCCTCAAGCAAAGCAGGAGATTATCTTAGCAAAGCCCCTTGGTTGTAGAAGCTTCCGTAATTACGCCCCCCCCCCCCGCAAAGAAATGACACAAGAAGAGACTGTGCTACCGCTGGAGCAACCTGTTTGGAGAGTTAACATAACTGCATTATTTATCTGTGTTTCTCTCCGCGTTCCAAGCGATTATGAAAACTTGCCGTATCCTCGGGGGGATCAATAGCCCCTCCTTTCCCCGCTCATAAACTCTATATTTGACTCTGACTGCGTTGCATTACCGAAGCCCTTTGTTATGCACTGGTTCATAAGCCAAATAAGACGGCTGTCCCTGAAGACGTCCCCCAGGTGGATCACAGAAGTGGATTCATCACGTGTTGTAAACAAGCTGTTCGCCTCGGTAGCCCCGAGAACAAAGTCCATCCATAGTCACTGGAGAAGAAGAAAGAGCAGCGATGACGGAGATTATTAAAGGAGCCCAAAACATGAAATCCCACCCAGACTATAGTCTCTGCTCTATTAGCTTCTGTGACTCAATGCAACATGTATTTGATCTGTGTTTGTGGAGAAAAAAAACAAAGAACACTCCTTTGGATTTCTCTCAATATTCCACAACAAATTGCCAACCACTGCAGCGCTGCCTCTCAGAAGCTGAGACCTTTTGATATTTTAAGAAATCTGAATGAACTATTTATTTTTAGCATCTGAGAAACTACAGAATGCCGTGAACTAAAATTACATGCACCGCCGCGTGGATCCTTATGTCATCCTCACTTGGCTTTTCCCACATTCATACATCTCAACAGTTTGTGTTAATTAGTCAGCTTTAAAGTTGCTAATAGTTGCTGTAGTTTTCCCTTTAGATTGTATATAAAGATAGACAACAACATAGCGTTATGGTCATAAACCCTGCCTCCTGCCTCCTCCATGTTAGCAGATGGGGCATGGACCAAACTAAAAATAAAATTCAAATAAATTGGTTTCGGTGATTTTAGGTAGTTCTTATCTGATAAGGGATTCTGATAAGTTTGTGTGTTTGTGTCTCAACTGACGTCATCGACACAAGATGGCACCGTTCTATATTTCTGGATTGTGGGAGGAGGCAGAGATTCATCCTCCATCTTTATATTCAAGCTGTGTCTCAATTCAGGGGCTGCATCCTCCGGAGGACCCGGCCTATGCAGCCGACGTTGGTCAAACCGAAATGAGACATCACCAGCTTGTCACCACTCTTACAGCTGTCACCTAGCAACAGAGCTGATTAAAAACGCAGAAAAGACGATTTTCTAACGTGTACCGTTCGCTGTGACGTTGAGTACTCCACCCAGTGGAGCCTTTATCGCTCGGAGGTGGACGAACGCTTATGGAGCCTTCGAATTGTGAAACGATCTGTCTTCAAACGCAGCCTCCAAAGGAAGCGGCCCCCGAATTGAGACACAGTTCACATCTATGGTTTTCAGCCTCTAAGCTCAGCTAAGATAAGCTACATCTTTAATCGACGAAAGAAAAAGCGAGATACATTTCAACATGTAGCGACCGGCTGTTCAGTGAAGGAGCGTAAAAATCAAGCTATTCCATTAAGCTTATCGCAGAACACACTGTCATTGGTCTCGTTTTATCATGTTGCTCAGATGCATTGAAACTGATATTTTCTTTTTTTCTGAGAGTCGAATCACCTCGGCTCCTCTCCTTCACAGTCTGGACTCTGAAGTGTTGATTGATTGGTCGGTGGAGTAGGTGGCTTCAGGGAGATGATATCTTTGAAGTGTTCCAAACATATCACGACTGCTCACCCGTATGCAGCGCAGCCCGAGTGGTGTCAGTGCAAACACAAAGCTGCAGATCGAAGTAGAACACATTGTTGTGATATAGGATAGAGCCATTTCATCTGCTTGCACATACAGACTAACTCTGTGGTGCTGCACTATATCTGTTTTTTTGTTGCTCATGAGCAGATATCCACACACAGTTTGGTTCAAGTAGACCTCATTTGGCTTGTGAGTGGCCAGCTCTTTGATGTGATGTAATATATAAAGGCGGTGGGGGATAAACAACAATCTGAATACAACACTGACTGATATTTTTGATGTACTGTATTCCAGTCATTTTTTTTCTTCCCTCGCTAAATCCTAATCCCACAGAAATTGTGTCGGGATTATACACAAAAGGCGCATTTTGGACATGGATTTGCATGGATGGATTAGTAAAGCCTTGTAATGGAGGCTCGTGTTTGTGGAGAGACCTCCATCTTTTTGTTGTTGCACATTAACATGATGCGGTGCTCCACTTCATGTTAACACACATTACTCATCTCCCACCCCGGGAGCCCAGATAATTTCTCATTGCCATATAGAAAGTTATGAATTTGTATGTATCAGCAAGACACAGATGCCTCAGTAAGAAATATTCTGCTTTTTGCAAGGACAGTTTTACATGTCAACAATCCACTCAGAACAACAGTCACCCTGTGCTGCATGTTCATTTGCAGCTCTGGGCTTTGAGACAGTGCGATACAGAGGATTGGGAGAGCTTTGAACCCCTGAGGATGATGTCGCCTTTCACTGTCACCCAGCCCACATCCTCCCTTGAACAAGCTGATGCTTTGAAAAATAGAAAATTGCAAATAAAACGAAACCATTAAGAACTACGCAGCTTATTCATCCGGGCTCCGCAAGACACTGCCTCCGTCTGCTTCGCACAAAAACAAGCCCATCATCGTCCTTTCGGCATTCAAGCATGTATTTACAGACACATTTGCTTATCTAATAGGAGCCATATCGCGCCTCAGATTTCGACAGTGTAGGGAAGGCCCTGAGGGCGTCACGCTGCTCCCTAATCCTCAGATCTGGGGGATGTCATATCACTCCAGGGAGGGAATAAAAGAACCCAAAAGGACCTAAGTTTCCCTCGTTCTCTCTTTCTCCCCGTCTTGTGTACAAAACATGGGAACATTTGTGTGACTAAGTGCTAAAGCTGTGTGTGTACATCCTTGGCACAGTCACCGCAGAGAATGGGTGCTCGGTCCTCGCCTGCAGACAATATTTTGTGTAATCACATCTGCGGCAAACAGACGAGCGGCCGCGTTCAAACCGGATCCTGTTTCACAAGAGGGACAAATTAGACGCGTGTAATTATTGGTGTCCTGTTCCAGCAATCTGCGAATCCCCAGGTCGTCGTCACGGGAAAACCAAAACTATGGATCACCTCTTTCATGGTAAATCAACCACTCGCTAATCATCTCCCCCTGTGAACAGCACTTATCCAGTCATAGCTGAGGACCTGTAAGTTGGTGCGTCGAGCTTTGGATTGCTTCACATTCTTCGCGAGCATGCACGATTGTGCACGAGGCTCAGAAGGAGAGATACTCAGGCTGCAATGTCGGATGTTTTCTTCCGGAAGGGGGGTCATGTGATGGGAGCCTGATGAATCAGCTGCATCATGACCCAAAAGGACCCAAAAGGACCCAGTCAGTGTCTACGTCATCTTTCCAAACATCTTCGTTTTGGTTCCAGATTAAAACGCTGTGCTGGAGTTTTCAAACTAAAACAAGGCCAACAGCGTTTCCAAACTTCTCCGTTTTAGTGGCTCAAAAACACCGGAGTAGTATCCGTAGCAAGCAGAAACGTACTAGTATGGATGTAGCCTTAGCATTTAAATATGTTTGAGGGGTGTATTTCAGTTAAGAATAATATATTAAATAGTGTTTTTCTACTCTGAGGTAAGCAGCATTAGCAGCTAACCCCGCTTACCTACACCTCACCCAGCATTTCCAAGGCCAAGGAGCATATCATTAGCTCCCTAAATTATTTTGTTCCCCCAGAATTACTAAAATTCACGAGACATTAAAGATGTATCCTCATGGTACATTATGTGCATGAAGCTGACACTGTGAGCTCTCTCCACACAGACTCTCAGCAGGAAAATAGCAAAGTGCTTCGGTGGCAAATAATCTGCCCTCAGGACATGCTGGGAGTGGGCTGCGCTGGTGGCCCTGATAACGCTAACATTATAATATGGCAATGAGTTCCTCTCTCTGTGTGTGTGTGTGTGTGTGTGTGTGTGTGTGTGTGTGTGTGTGTGTGTGTGTGTGTGTGTGTGTGTGTGTGTGTGTGATGCTCTTACGCTTTAAAACGTGTAAAACTTTATAGAAATGAGCTGGCTGGAAGATGTCATTTTTAATTGACGTGCATTTGCGTTTTTTAAGTCCCCTCTGCGAGACTCGGGGCTGCAAATCAGCGCCAGGACACAGATGCAAATCAGCGGAGCAGCAGGTGGAGGGGCATTCATCAATGTTTGATGGGCTTCTTTCTTTCTAAGTGCCAATCTGGGGAGCTCACGACAGCATGGAGGGATGAGCGCGAGGCAAACACACACACACACACGCTGAAAGAGCAGCACAGAGGGTCATTATCATGTCACATCTCATCTAAATCAATATTCCATATGTAAACATAAAAACATTTTCAAGAGTGAAAGCTCTTTCTCTTATCCGTCAGTCAGTTAAATTATAATGGGCTGAAATGTGTCGGCTCGCTGTGCTCAGGGCTTTCTCTGATATTTCAGTTTCCACCCTCAAAGAATGACGTCACACACGACACATGCAGACACTTTAAACCTCGTTGGAGATCAGACTTGTTGGCTTTCGAGCAGGTTTATTTGGTCATCCAGTTTTTAGATGAATATAATGTTTAGTAGAGCCTTCTTTTGAAGTTGGAAGTGGGCTAACTAACTAATTAAAACGAATATTTAAATCAACAATAAATACACAATATATTCAATCTGTGCATAGCATTGTGAATGAGTTTCATTTTGAACGTAACATTAAAGAGTGGTGTTTTGTACAGGGCTCAAGTAAAAATACTTCTGGGATAACGCCAGAAAATATGATCAAAAATCCTATACCATATATTGCTCTGAATTCTACTAAATACAGTATTTTTAAAACACAAAACTGGATGTTGCCTACTCCAGTCTTAATTCCTGAGCTTCCCCCAGGAAACATTGATTCAAGCTACTGTCAGTGTCATGTCTAAATTCAGCTGCTACGCTAAAGTTTTCAGTTGTTGACAATAGAGTTGGACATATCGGACAGAAATGAAGTGAAGGCTCCCGACAGAGAGAGGATCATTAGACGTGGTCCAAATTACACAAGAAAGTAAAAAAAACAACAACATACAGGCTATAGCACTGAGGATTTCATGCAGAACAACATGCGCTGTCCATTAAGTGTGCTTGGGAGGAGTAGATGCAAATACTTTAATTTAGCAGATGCATTGTGATTTTACAAAGCCTGAAAATAATTGCGGTGGTTTGTGACTGCGTCTATATTTAGTACGTTTGAAAGGTAGGTGCTAATCGCCACAGGGTTACGCACAGATGGCTGCAGTTATTGTGGTGAGGAGGAGACGGCGTGGAAGAAGACGGAGAGAACATTTTATTTTTCTCGTGTTAGGTGTTGGTCAGAGGCTTCTCTTCAACCGCCCCCCCACACACCTGTTTTCTTTGCCGAGGTTTTATTATGAGCTACTTTTTCTTTAGTTCTTCTTCTTATATCCTGCCATCATCTCTTAATTTCATCGGTTGTTCTTTTTGTTTTACCCACAGCATTTACTTTCTCGTAGATCCTCTCTCATATCGCGTTTCTTTGAGTTGTATTAATATTTCTTTGCTGTAGCTCAACAACATGTTGGTTTGACTCTTCCACCAACACCTTCAATTCCATGGCATTAAATATCGCTTTGCGCTGGCGGCCACTCTGCTCTCCTTAACGCTACATGGCAGAAACCAGTAAAACGCCCACAATCCAAACATGCAATCTGTTTTAATGCACACGCAATTGAGTACCCTTTATTTGGGATCTTAGTAGATCAGGCCCCAAATGTATACAAACCTATATGAGGCACAGTTCCCCTCTTTTAGGTTAACAGCCCTTCATAATGTCTGTGCACGTCCCCGACAGGGACAGCTGTTAACATCTGGCATCAATATGTTTCATGTTATACAGATTGGAAAAGTAGGGATGGCGCATGAAACTTGATGAATAAATGGTGTGAAGTCTGGAGTTTGATTTGCTTGCTGTCATCTCGGCGGTTGTTCAAGCATGAAAATTCAAATTCGGAAAAAACGGGTACAAGCAAGCAACACGCACCGCAGCCGAGTGCGTCAGTCTGAGAAACCCGTCACTGAGATGGAGCAAGCTCTCACACAACGTCTCCTCAATGGAATGATAATTGTCACTAGCACAGTGTTTGAGTTAAAATTACACTGACACTTGCTCAGTTATTGAATATAACGGCGGCTGAGAGGTGCCCTCTGCAGACACAATAATACATCAGAGCAGAAGGCACCTCTACATGCCCATTGAACAATTTGCTAACCATGATTACCCGTTGGCTTTGTCTTTCCTTTATATTTTATTGTGAAGCACTTTGTGGCGTCTGATCTAAAGAGGTGTTTTCCAAGTTTAAAATCTCTGCTCCAAAAAAGAAAAGACCCAAAGAAACGTCGGACAGGGAGAAAGGTAGATGATGGATTGTCTTTGTGTTACTACCCGACTAACGTTGAACTTCCAAACTCCTGATTAAATTAACCATGCAAGCTTGACCTGATCAATAAGAGCAGCTTATGGACTTAGAAACCATCACATTAAGGCTGCTGAAAGTACATCCATCGCTTTCTGGCAGCGTTCCCTCAGACTGCAGTTATTAGCTATTTAGCAGACATTAGACTTGCCCTTGTTAGCTAATGACCTGCCACACACAATCTACTGCTGATTCAGCACAGATGTCCGGCTGGTACTGTTCACGATGACACCGCAATGTGCATGAGAATGAAAATAAAACCTCCAGCGCTGGGAAAAGAATACGGAGCTGAAACAATTAAATGCCATTGTCTGCCCGCAAACCTGAAAAGTTCACTGTCTGTTTTTTTGCTTATCTAATAACAATCACCTCTCAAGTGCATGACCTTTTTCTGGGAACAGGGATCAATACAGCGTGCCATGATGCTGCAAACAAACCACTGTTTACTTTACCTTAGCGTATCCTTCACTCATTTAAAAAGGTCAACAGACTTTGTTATACTGATAGGGGCGAGAACCCTGCCCTTTCTTCTTTGGATTGATCCACAGGCGGCTGCAAAACGGACTGTGCTCGCCGCTGCTATCCATCTTTTTTCCTGTGTGTCATTTTTCTATGTATGCCCATGTGAGTTTGTGTGGGTGAATGAGAAAGCCTGTGCAAGTGCATGCGTGCTCGGGTTTCTGCACGGTTGTATTCGTAACACTCTTCAAAGAGAAACGGGTGAAAACAGTGCTTTATCATCGGGCAGGGTTTTTCTCGGCTTCCCTTTGAAGGTCTAACGAATGTCTCTCGCAGCCCGGGCCCACTTTGGATTTGTGTGCAAAACATTGCAGGGGCAGTTGTTGCGGGGGAAGTGGCAACAGCGGCGGCTATTGAAGCTCGGGAAGAATGAAGGCTGAGGATTAGGGTGTTCAAACACCGCTGTCCTGTGCGAGCCTTGATATGACTGCACCTGGGAACAGCCTGTTCTGCGCGGTGCCAGATTCCCAGAGTCCGCGAGCAGAACTGTCACTGCAACAAGACACTCTCAGAAAGAGCGTTTCGGGGAAGTGAGCACAAAACCTGAAATACACACATATGACCCATATTTGCCACAGAATCCTGCTCGTGTGCCCATATCATGCAGTAGATGCCGTGTTTATCTTAAGTGTATTCTCAGCTTGCGTGCTAAATGTACGTTTTCTGTCCTGGTGCATGTGGTTTCTTGCCAGGAGCGGCTGGCAGTGATGGTCACTTGCCAAAGGATCAGCCTTTGTTGCGTTTAGAAGACAAGAGATTACAACACGCTACCCTGAGCAGACTGCACACTACAGTGACTCGGTATCGAGAAGGGCCAACTGGGTCGGGGCTAGCTGCTAACTTCACTTAAAGCAAAGGAGTGATATAGCAATAGAAGTATAAAAATAAAAAAAAAAGAGTTCACACTGTTGTTGCTTTCCTCAGCGGGTGAGCAAAGGAATGAATTTGACGGTGAACTCATTTCTGATTATTAACGCTAATGGTGGCTATGTAGCAATAGAAAAAACAACTATCAAGCAACTTTGTAAGCAACTTTTTAAAAGCCATTGGTTTTGTGACAAATTCTGTGAGAATGCAGGCATGAATCGAGCATCCGTCACCCTGACCTCTGCAGCTTTACTCTCCGCCGCTGTGTTTCAGTGTCAAATTGCCTTTTTTCGAGGCGCATTGTCAATGTGTAATCCTGTTGGGACTGGAAAATGCAATTCTCTCATTTTTTTTTTCCTGCACAGGGGAGGTTAGCATTTGTTCATTTCGTGAAAGTGCTGTGGGACCAGGCTGCTGTTTGTGATGTCAATAGGTAGATGTACAAAGACGTGACATCAGAGAGAATTCAGCAGGTTACAATGGGATTTGTTGCACGAAATTTTGAGGAACTGTTTAACCGTAGATGTGTCGTGACCAAATGTATTTGTTGAAAATGTAAGACTAAATAACTTGATTACATTTTTACATTAAAAAAATGTGTATTACTTATTACTTATTTGACAAATCTCTCAACCGAAAAAATTAAAATGTATAATTACAGTTCATTAGTTTTTTGTATTTTGATATTCCTTAAATATGATAAGATAAGTTGAGATTAGATGTGACTGCAGCACAAGGGAAAAAATATAGTAAGAATAAAAATAAGACTAAAATTAGAAATACTATATACAATAAAAAAAAAAAATCTATATACAAGGTGTTTTTTTAAGAATAAAAGTTCTGTAATTGTGCAATTTGTCCAATTTCTTTGTATTTTGGATCAAACGTTGCCCCCTTCTCTTCTGCTGCAGGTATTTGTTGTAGTTTACAAAATACTTACTAGTATATGAATATGAATAAATACAAATATAATACAAAAATATACAAAGTTGAAATAACCTTTGTTTCCTGACAAATGATGTCATTTGATTCCTCGTCTACTCACTGGGGTATATACACGTATTCCTTTGTATATATTCATAACACATACTAATTGCTCGTGCAGCTCCTTATTTAACACACAGCTAAAGATACACTGCTTTGTCAGTCATTTATAGTTTTCACATATTTCTTTGACATACGATCCCCAGTCACATTGGTTGGTGTGAATTAATTAACAAAATGAACTTTTTTTCGTCTTGAAGTTCCTGCTCAAACTTCACGTAGAAAATGAAGAACAATTTTTCACTCCCTCATACAAATCACATCCGACTTGAAGCACACCTGAGAGGAAAATAGAAAATGAGAAAAGGGAGAATAGCAATATCAATTTTTTTTAGTCTTAGAGCTACGTACTGTAAATGAAATTTTGCCCTCAGAGACAGCGGAATACAATATTTTCATAAGGGATCAGATATTCATACATTATAATCACAGAGAATTCCAACTGAGAGGGGAAATGACTAACATAAGTACAATTGACAGACTGCTGTGACTAATCTCGAGGAAAGCTTTCATCTGCGATTTCAAGCTTGCAGCAGGTTTCAGGTGGATAAATGCAAGCGGGGAAAACCGGACTGTTTTTCATAGTGTCTGTAAAAGTTCTTTGCAGCAACAAAAAAGGCACCAGTCCGTCCTTTTTACACCCAAACCAGTTCCCTGATTCATGATCCTGCATTAAAACAACACAACACATACAGCACACAACAGTTTAGATACACAAACAGACAAGCTAAGTGGGGTAACTGAATATTTAGTCTGAGAATAATTGATGAAGAGCTGTTTAGTGGATGTAGCAGTTTGGTGCTCTTTAATGCTACCTGCATCAAAATGCTGTAACACTCAACTCCCTGCAGAGAACGGCTGCTTAGGGTTTCTACAACCCCCTCTACCTTTCCTGCTGGCTGGCAATAACAAGGCTGAATATTCCCTCACGTGTGTCTTATTTTCTTGATATATCCCCGGCTCTTCACAGACAGGAAAATGTCAATAGGAGAATATTGAACCAGATAACAGACTGTGACAGTGTTTCTTTAGTGAGGTGTCAGTGACATTACAGAGGATGGCTCCTGAAAGTGGAAAATCCAATCAGGCTGTGACTCTCCCCGGAGCCAAAGGCCCACAGACTACAGAATGATTCATTCAAATTCTTTGATCAGACCGAGTTATCTCCCAACTCCCGTGGGACTGAAGACAAACTGAGGAGATCCGCACCTCGAGGAGGGAGACAATAAGTCGCCTTTATACTCACATAATGAAAAGCGAATGTTGTGCAGCACCGAGTCGTCGCAGCCGACACTATGAAATTGTCAGAATTAACAAATGGGTTTTGTTTCCCCCTCATTAGTGCACAATAAAGTCACGTCTTTGTTAAAGAAATACTATCATTAAAAGTAATGTTTGCATCGTTTGATGTCAAGTCTGAAAAATAATCAGCGCGGCAAAGTTAAAATATTGATGCAGAATAATGTGACTATATTTTCCCGCGCAGTAAAGAAATCATGAAGATTTCAGAGCCTGTGCGGAGTTCGTGAAATTGAAGTGAATATTTCATTTTGTCATTTCATCACAGAAACGACATTATGCATCAAACCGGGTCGCGAGTGACCGGAGCGCCTTTGGACACGGCTGATACTGGAGAATCAGAAAATGCTTCATAGGGCCCCAAAAAAACATTTCACATATCCGCAGGGGTGACCTGGGATGTTATTATCATCATCATTCATTTAGTTCCAGCCTGAAAAATTGCCCTTGGCTGATGAGACATGCAGTCCACTCTGCAACCTTTTTTAAAAAATCTCTGGCATGTTTATACTCGTAGTATTTTTTTTTCATCGTGCGAAATGGGCCGGGACTCGGGCTTCAAGGCGTGTGACCGCACGACCCGGGCTCACAGGTTCATGGTGAGACTCACACAAAAAGAAATTGCATATGGATTTATACATGTATTCATTTCCCAGATGCCGATGTTGTTACCTACAAGTCAAGGGGAGGGCAGCACTTCTGCAGAGACATCTGGGCATTATGCTCGGCCATATGTTATTATGTTCCTTTATTGTGGCTCCTTCCAAAAAATAAAACATTTAGATGCCACGCACATGTTGCAACCGGGAATATCGTGATGGGTATTTAATGAAATTTTTCATTAAATACCCATCAATTTTTGTTTTTTCACGATTGCTGCTCTTAATGGAAGTGGCCATTTAATGCAGGTTCCATAACTGCTATGGCTTTTATTCATCCCTCCATCCATCCATTAGCTGTACCGCTCTCTATCTATTTAAGCGTCGCAGGGGAGGCAGGAGAGTGAAAAGGAACAGCGAGCCTGACGTCACTTAGACAAAGCCGCAAACATTAACAATTCATTACATGCATGAATCATCCCCTTTATATTGACGTGTGTAGGTAATTTGAATCCAGCTCGGCCTCACCTCTAACAATAAGAGCTACTGACAGAATCTGTCCTGCAGTTTCCATATGTTTCCATGATGCCTTCTGTCCTTCCCTGTATGTTGTTCTGTCCACATATCGTCTGTGTTCATGTTGGTGTATGTGGCCGGTTGGAAGTGGCCTCAGGATTCATGCTCTCCTGCCAATTTACCTGTGCACCTCACCCAAATCACCAAATTTGGTAAAAATGGTCCGTATTTATACAGAGCTCTTCTAGTCTTGATGACTTTATTCCCCCATTCACATTCATACAGTGCATCTATTTGTCTGTGGCAATTTGGAGTTTAGTATCTTACCCAAGGACACTTCAGCTCACGGAATGGGGGAGACTGGGATGGAACTGTCAACTCTGGTTGGTGGACAAACCACTTTACCTTCTGAACCACAGCCACAACTTAATCCTGATGCAGCAAACAGGACCAGGTCAACCCACAATAGAGTGTGGATACCCGACCTGGTTCCGGGTTCGGAAAAAGAATTTGAAATGATGTTCGGTTTCAGGTCGGGACATGTCTGTAATCTTTGGGAGGGGTTTGGACATAAATAACAGAATTCCATTCTGGTTCGGGTCGGGCTCTGTAAGTTAATCTTGGGCTTGAGTCCCAGTCCGCACTCTAACCCAGAAGACTCCACCAGATCATCGTACTATATCAGTGGTAGATACGCTGTACGCTGAAGCAGTTTTTGTGGCGTTGTTGTTTTTTACGTCTATGTCTCTGTGCTCTTTCACAGAGTTCTGCCATTCACCTCCAATCGTAACATAAACATACTGAGTGGCCATCACTGAAAAAATACAAACCAGAAAACAGAATCAAAAACAGATGAAAATCTTGAAATTAAATTAAAAAAAAGTAATGACAGAGTCAATCTTTGTCTTCAACAACCTCTGGGAAAGCTTCTGTGCAGTTAAATTTATGTGGAACAATTGTAACGTGTTTTTTTACACAAGCTGTTTATCTCTAAAACGGGATTTCCTTGTCAAGATTTATCAAGATGGGCTAAACGGTTTCTGAGCTTTATCTACGCTGTAAAAAACCTCCAATTCAACTGTATCGATGATAACAATCTGAAATTACAACATTCAATTTCCACAAGACATTCCCACGACACAAGAACAATCGGTGCCGTTCGCCTGTAGAACAGAATTGCCACAATGCAATTACATTGTCACCTACGACTTATATATTTCCCATGTATTGACTGCATCTGTGAACAAAAGGGACACGGTTCCCTTTCTTCCTCCGACTCATTTATTCTAAAGATGGCGCTTCCACCCTAAATCTTTGTCAGGCTTTTATTTTTTTTATTGATCCGCTAAGGCGCTAAGTAGAATTTCGGTCCTGGGACCAATTTAGAAGTGGATGGAGACAAATTAACGGAATTGATTTCATGATTTATTATTAGGCGTTCATCTTTGGGGGCCATTGTTCAATATCAGCAAATTTCAGTGTCTTCTTTTGTTTTAACCTTGGTGGTCTTACCTTAAGTTTTTCTACAATAACTCACAGTGCAGAAGAGCAGTTTTTATTTGTATATTCTACCTAAGGCCAATGTTTTAAGCTGCTTAGAAAGCTGCTGCTTGGTTCGACTGGGCAGATCAAGGTAAAGTCAGTTTATCAGTTTGTTATTTGATGAGACGACTGTGACCAAAAAAACCAAAACAACAAGTTTGAAGAGAAAGAAAAAGCTCCAAAAAGTGAATTGACCGAATCATTTGACTTGGTGTTTATCTGATATGTTATAAAATCTAAATTCATTGAGCATTTACTATGAGAAGGGAGAGCAGAATGTGTTTAATTTGTTGATTTGGGTTCCCAGGTGGCTGTTGTTCTCTCAATCTGCTTGCCAATGTCTCAGCAGCTATTTTTAATGATGAAAGAAATGAAGAAATTGCTCTTCCTGCTGCTGCATTTAGTTCATTAGGCTCCCACTCCAGCTAAATGGAAGCGCCCTTCAGTTGAGGCAGCAGACCACCCAATCTGGTCCCTGGTGAATTTATGACGGCTTCCTCCTCCCCCCCCCCAACTTCCGAGCAGTTGTACCCTGAGGTGACAGGCATGTCACCATTATTTACCCTCATGCCACCACCCGCAGAATCAGCAACTGGCTCAAAGGTCAGCAGACCATGTCTGTCTGCGCCGGCCGCAGCCACCAGACGCTCACTCTTTTCTCAGTCCGCCCGCGCCTCACGGACACGCCGGGGAAATCTGATACTCCCACAGCTGCAGCTCCCAGAATCAACAAGTCCAGAGTCTGTGCAGCCCCACAGCGCATTTGTGGCAATGACAAATAAACTAATTATCAATTCACTCTAATGGGATCTCTGCTCCATGGATCCATAGATCAGCTGCTTCCATCTGTCCTTTGGAGAATACATTGGTATCAACACACTTATTAGTTAACGTGAACAACTGAACCACAAGCAAACATACCAACAGTGTATGACGAGCACTACTTGTACAACAGTGGATACTAGACTATGTCTGCCTTATAGTAATAAAGTGGTATTACGGATGAAAAACATAAAAACAAGAACACTGCTGCTCCCTTTCTGCCCAAAGTCTTCTTGATACATCGATCGTCAACTCGTGAGGATTTGGAATATCCTTCTATGTAGCCATCATGTGGATATTTAAGACCCTTACATGGTTCTAGCTTTAAACCAAGTCAGTGGAGAACAACTTTACCCACCGATGCATGGAGTTAACATTAATTAACTATCTAGATATAACAAAATGTCTCAAGATGGTCATTTTGGTTGGTTAAAAAGAGATGGAAAGACGTGTGCCAGTTCAGGGGTTGTATCCTTCGGAGGGACAGATGAAATGAGATCGTCTGTTCTATGGAGGACACAGCCCCTCAAGTTCGGCCTGTATCATTGATTACAAGGCCAAATAACTTGATGATGCTAAGAAGCACAACTGAGGTTATGTCCCTAACGTCTACTGGTAGTTGGAAACTTACATTTTGCAGAAGACCTTCAAACGTACAGATATTCACCATCTTGTCCTGTTTTCTAAAATGTGCTGTGTAAGAATTGAATGCTTCAATTGTAAGTGATTGAAAAAAATAAATATACATAAATATTTATATATTTAGTCTGTATCTGTAAAGTATTTGACATTTGACTCAGTTAAAGTCATGCTAACATCAGGAGAATCTCTTCCAACAGAATAAACATAATCCACCTTCACTCATTTTACATTACGACCTGTGATCTCTCGTGTCAAGCTCTTTGTGCGCGAGTTATAAAATGTCTCATTAACACATTTCCCCCTGAACAGGGTTTGGGATGAGGTTTTAATTTGATCCTCCTTGGTTATGGAAATGAGAACTCATGTGTAATTGAGGTTGAGAGATAAGAGGACAGGGGAGCCGCTCGAACCAGATAAACTCAGGATAGTGTTGAGCTTCTCACACAAACTGTGTCACATCACACGTATTTTGTAACCTCACTTGACGCCGACATCTCATTTACAAATATTAAAAGATTTGAGTTTAAATATAGAAAATCTCAGTTCAATGTTATTTGCTTTCTAAATAAAGGTTAAATTCTGTTCACATCCATCATCAGAGAGTCTGGAGGGAAACTGTAAAACAGATGTTCAGTGTTTATGTGTGTGTGTGTGTGTGTGTGTGTGTGGACCAGTCAAGGGCCGGTCATGTGTCTGTGATGCTCAAAGCCGTACGAAAGAAAATGAGGCATCGGCCGTTGGTAACTCCCACATAAAAAGTGTATTACACCACGGTTCCGAGAGGGCAGGGATGTTACAGCCCATTGCACTTGATTACAGCTGTTACTGCACTGCTCATTGCAACTTACATCTGTACGCGATCACGGTTTTACTGCTAACACCGGGACTGTAACTTCTTGTCTAAATCCAGACCCGGACTTCGCTTTGGGACGTCGTTTTACAAATCGCCATCGGCAATGTTTTTATGAGCGTTTTGAAGTATCACATTAGAAAAAGGATGATGAAAAGGGTAAAATTTGAATTTATCAGTATGCATGAAGAGGCCGTGTCTGACTAATGGTTTGGGAATCCATACTCAGAACCAAATTGGCCAGATTTGCTTGTTTTTCATTGTTTATAATATGCAAACAGAGACAGACGTGGGAAACATTGCATCCCTCTGCCAAGGCGGCACAATCCTCTGAATTCATTACTTAAACTAAACAAACAAAAAAAGTATCTGGTTGCATTTTCCATGCAGAAATGTTGACAAACTGTCTGTATGTTGATTGGTTAAGCAGGATTACATACACTTAAATGATTTCAACCAAACTTGGTGGAGGGGTTGGTCCTCAGATTAAAGGACAGATCCAGGGTCTCTCTTCACTGTCTTTATCTATGTTTTATGAGAAATAAATAATTTAGGTCATCTGATTTCTTTTCTTCTCAATTTCCATTATAGGAAAAAGACAATCATGTGTAGGTTCAGCCTCGGTGGAGTATGTGCTGTGCTGAGTGCCACTCAAGTTGAAAATACTATCAACATTTTTTGACACCCTGTCTATGACCGTCAGCCCAAAGCCCATTAGCTGCCAGTGGGCTTTAGGCCAATGTGTTGTCTTCAAATAAAATGTGCTGCCAGTGAGAAAATTATGAAACATTGCCAACTGGGTCAAAGACATTGGGACAAATCTTGGCAATAAAATCTGAATTTTTGCTGTGAGATTTTAGTTATTTTTACAGGAAAACTGCAACGACGCCACGGTCCCATTCCACTGCAGCTTCCTGCCAAAAGCTTCAGAATCTTAGAGGAGGGGGGTTCGGTGTTTGGTTTAATGTAGGACCCCCATTTTCCTTTGTGCCTGGGACCCCCCAAGGGCCTTTCAAACGCCCCTGGACATATAACATATTTGTAGAATCAAATTTAGAAAACAAATACTTTAGCCAAAGGCAAAGATATTGTTGTTGACGTTGTTTAAACACCTGATTTTGCTAACATTGCCACACACACACACACACACACACACACACACACACACACACACACACTTAAAACCACTCTTTTGAAAATATACTGTAAAACTGTAAATTGAATAATGTTGAGCTAAAATCTGTAATGCGGTTATTTGTCTTTCATCTATAACACAGACACAGCACAAAAACACAATGGTGGCAGATAGCAGCTGGCGTGGCTCGTTGGCATGTGTGTGTGCAGCGATGAAGTGCGGAAAAACAATCGGGGGGTCATTGCCGGTGGCCTCCCTGCATCTGCACCTCCACTGGACCGTTGAACACACACAGCATCCACGCTGCACTAGTTAGCGTGACGCGTTGGACAAAAAACACGCTCACTTGAATTTACCAAAAGAACATCAAAGCCTTTGCTCCAAAATGAACGGTTGAACTACTGTCACATGAATTCTGGAAATATTTGCATAAGATTCAGTAAGGCATAACGCAAACATAAATACTGTTTGCTTGAGTAGGTATCAGTATAGGCGCGTTGGCACAAAAATGTGTCAGCGTATCCTTTTCAAAATAACGTGATCAGAGAAATGCGTGCGTCCTCCATGAGCTGGTTGGATGTTTCACTGTACAGAAAAAGGCTTCTCATATTTACGTGGTGTGTTTGTGTTGCAGCCACAAAGCTCTGCTCTTTGTGGTGAGACGCACACACCCTCAGAGACTCTGCTTCATCCTGCCTGGAAGCTTAGTTAGCTGCATAATCACTTGTTTGCCTCTGAAGAAGAGACAGGAGGAGGTGTGTTAAGATACAATGGCTCTCAGGGGAACGACAGCCACACACATACAAGTGGCACTGCAGCAGCCTCATTGTTTTCAACATGACTCCGTTTCATTAAGTCTCTGTAATTGATGCCCATCTCTCACCGAGACAAAGATGATTACAGCAGCAATTCATCCGTCCATCTGCACTTCTACCTAACCATTAATCATCCATCCAATTATGCATCCAGCCTTTCGTGCACCTGTCTGTGCATCCATCCATCCATCCATCTATCCATTCACCCATCATCCAGTCACCGATAAATCCATCCATCCATCCATCCTTTCAGCCCCAATCCATCAGCCCATTCACCAATACATCCATCCATCCAGGCATCCGCTGCTTATTCGTTCAATGAATCCATCCATCAATTCACCCCTACACCTTTACCTATACAACCATCCACTCATCCATTCACCAATCCATCCATCTGTTTATCCATCGATCTATCCGTCAATTCAGCCCTCACTCATTCATTCACAGGTCCATCCATCCATCCATCCATCCATCCATCCATCCAGGTAAACATCATTTTAGTTCTTACAGTTTGATGTAACAAGGCAGAAAAAGGCACATTTCTCTTCCTCCATCACCACCACTGATACCACACTGTCGAATAGACATTATCTGTGAATGTCACATCTGTATTCCAGCCTGTATCACAGAGCCGTTTACATCTCCCTGCTCTATGATTCATGATTCACTTTTGGGTTGTTTTGGTCTGGAAGGTGCCATTACCCCCGAGACCTGTGGGCGTCTGGCACAACCTTCGTTCTTTGATTGACATGCGGCACCACACACCACATGCAAACACATTTACATTGGATTGACAAAGCCAGAGGGCAGTTGCCTTTGCTTGTTTTGGAAGTATTTATGAGTAGACCAATGTGACATGTGGTGTTCCCCAAAGCTCACTCCTTGGGCCTTTTATATTCTACATAGACATGCTTTCATTGTGCTATATTATTCAAAACTTTGTCACCATGCATTTTTGTCACTGTGGATACTTTTCTGCGAAGGGAAATAAACAAAACATAAAGTTTGCATGAACCAAAATCTGCTGGTAAAGACAAAACTGTATCTGGTTCCAATGCAAACCAGGTTTTCAAGTTTATTCAGTCTTTTGAAACAAATACACAACAACAACAACAGGTTTTCCTTCTACCATGTAGTGAAGTAAGAAGCAGATGTTTCATATCCAGGGAGAACTTTTTTGGACCAAGTTTTTTTTTTTATCTCCAGTAATCTTTTTTCAGCTCTTCCCGAAGAAACTCAGACATCTTTATCACATTCAGAAAGCTGCTACTAGGAAAGACAAAGGAAATGAAAAATATCACACCAACTAAAGTGGCTTCCTGTCTCTACAGCGCACTCACTGGTTTTGACCAAATCACATCACCGACTGTTTTCGTACATCTCAGGTCTGCAAGGCTAACTTTTATGTTCTTCACTGCCTTCGCCTGGACCTTGACGACTCATTATTTATCCACCTCGTGTTTACATCCTGAAGGACCTTAAATAAAAAATGTTAAGGTCTTTTAAATTGGTCCGTATAAGCTGAATACCATGTTTAATTACCCCTTTGCAGGAGATGTGCTGTATGAATAAACCTGCCTCACCTTGCCTTGTCATGCCTAGATGCATGTGAGTGATTGTATATATGCTGAGATTGGGATAACATTATTCAGTTGTTTATTTTCTTCACCTGCTCATTCCTGCGCAGGGTCATGGAGGCGGCTGGAACAAATTCACACCAATATACTGTATATTGATATACAGTGTACGTGATGAACACCAAGTTTCTGGTTCTTTCTCTTTCTTTTTGAGTTTTGGTTTCTTGATCTCACCCCCACCACATGTTATGTATTATAACATCTTCAAATGCTGTTAAGTGAATGTGAAAGCAGTTTAATCTTTTACATCATATATGTATTTAACAGAGAATCCACAGAAAACATCATCTTTCCCTGATAATTCAATCTGTTTTACACTTGAAACATGGTATTGCAAACATATACTCACGTCTCTTCAAATTTCATTGCAATCTTCTGTGTGCAATGACTAGATCATATATTTATATTTATGTTTTGGCTGTGCAATAGAATCTGTATGCCTGTAATAAAATATGGGCTGTGTGGTTGCAGGCGTGCAGCCACAAGTGCTGTGAATCCCAGAGAGCAGAATGGGGGGAAGAATCCATTTCCTTTGCCGTTTCTTGCTTGTAGGGACAGATTTGTGGTTAACAACATCTGAGCAGAATCCCAGAGCAGCATGCTGTTCTACCTGCCAAGGGACCGTGAGCCATATACACTGCAGAGCTGCAGATAGACAAGTGCAACAGGAAAAACACACACACACACACACACACACATTCAAACGGTGTGGGGCTTTTCTTTAAAATAAACAATACAAGCGAGCAGAGGATGTTTCGAAAGTGCCCACCACATATTCTGTTCCACCAAAAAAGGGGAGAAAAACAATACTATGAAATAATGATTCACAGCCCTTCTGATCACACCTGTACGATACAATAGACTGTCACAAAGGGCAGATCACACATAGCGCGCACTGGGTTCATGCACCGCTGGAAATAGACTGCCAGTCGTCCACTGTGGTCTGAATTTGTGCTTGTGCTCGAAACAAAGGCTCGTTCCTCCTGCAATAATGAAGTCTCCATCTGCAGGGAAGGTGAGTGTGTGTGTGTGTGTGTGTGTTATGTAGCCCAGCTGCTGACTTACATAAGGGGGGGGGGTTTAGTGTAAACACACTTCCATGGTCAGAAAGGTGTCAGTCTCTCTCTTTTCTTGCCTCACCTTCACAGCTCATTTACTCCTTCCTCAGGAATCGAATAACAGCACAAATCACCCGAAAAGAACCGCGTCAGAGCTTCCTCTCTCCTCTGGTAAGAATCGGAGCCTCACCTTTTGGGCAGGAACGTTTGGAGAAGGTGGGACGATTACTCACTGAGCCTTTTATCAGGACTCACAATGGATTGATGATTAAGTTACACACGGAACATCCATGCCGCCAAATCAATTCCCTCATCTCCGTGAAACATTTTGGTTTGCGTGTCAAATTATATCCGTACAAGCTCTAATCGCCGGCCCATAAAAGTTACTCAGCAACTCAACAGGAAGTGTGAACGATATGCTGTACTGATACCGTGTGCTTTGGTTGATTAATCATTGGGAGTGAACTACGTGTTCGGTTTGTCGAGCAGTCATCACAGCTGTTTCTTCACCGAGGGAAGGGCTGAAGCTTTTACAAGGCAATTTACTGATGTACAAATACACAATCTGCACGACACTAAACAACTAAATGAATATTAAGTTGTAGTGGGATCCAGGATGATTAAAATATGATTCTCTTTTTATTATTATACACATTTTCTCACTGCTGAGTGAATATTTGTCCCTTGAAGCCTATTTTAAAGGTGATATGTCAGTGGGAGGTGTTAATGCACAACGAGAGAAATAAGCACAAATGGTAAACGTGTAAAAGTGATATTTCCAAAGTAACGATAATGTTATATTTTGTGTTTGTTTACCATCAAATTCAATTATGTTTTGTGAGTGAGAAACATTCCTTGGTGATGATGGCACAAATATCTTTTAGTTTGTGGATGAATATTGGAAGGTTATAGAGCCTCAGTCAGTTAATGCAAAATATTTCTATAATTCCATAATTTTCAGACTTTAACCATCATTAAGTCAAAGAATTTCAATGGTTTATTCAAAAGTACAAGTTAAAGGTGCCCTGTGGAGTTACATTCACACTAGGTAGTACTCACCTAAATGCATTTTGTGTATGCTTGAGCTCTAACAAATGCAATTAATTCATTTATTTTACTCATAAAACATTCAGGAAGTATTCAAAATCCAGTTATTTTACATCCATGTGTACTTTTACCGCCACCTGTAGGTCAGTAAAAATAGTGGGACGCTATCGATAGAAATTATCGCGTCATCTGCGAATGTGAAACCCACTCAAATAAAGATAGTTTCATAGCAACGAGCGACAACAAAACTTTACAGGGGAACTTTGAACATGTTGTAAAAGCCAGTGCAAATAAAACTGGCCACACCCATGTATGACTTGTCTTCTGCTACAGTTGCACATCTTACATTTATTCCCCACTGGCAGCATTTATCATTTATCAGAATTTTAGGCGCCGTTTCTAGGACACAACATCCTAAAATAGTAAAACTATATTAAGAACAGTATATCTTTTATGTAAATATGTTTGATACAGAATCCAGTGGGAGGATAAAATAAAAATATGTCTGCAAACTGCAACAGTACTGCTCTTAGGGATGTGGTTATTGGAAAGAATCAATAGCAAGTGAGTGCTTCACATTGCTGGACTGCATGATTGTCATGAGGTGCTTTACAAATAACAGGTTTTTTTAAACTACAAATGTTCAGTGAATAAGTCCAAGAGAAGTGTTTCAAATTGCACACTCCAGTCACATAATTTATGTCGGCTAGGTCAGTTTAATATGAAAAACATTTAGAGCCTCTCAGTTAATAAAAGCCTCTATTTGGCACAACAACCTTTGAGCACTTCAATTGATCTCTTAACTGCGCAATGTGCAGTGTTACCCTCGTAACAGCATCACTAAGAGAAGTTGGTGTTTCTAATCGAACACAAACAAGCGTTATTCATCATTATGATATCATTACTATGCGTTTTGTAGAGGCAGTGCACTTAGAGATGATTGTTATTTATGCACTTCGGCAATAAAACAACCCAACGCCACCGGTGGGGATTGCAAGTCATCCGAAGGCACACGTCTGAGGGCCGACTCCCGCCTGGAAGCTACAGAGATCCATCTCCATCCATTCTGCACGCAGCCCCCCCCCCCCTCCCCTCCGTCCGTCACACTGCGCCCACAGATTTATCTCTGACAAATAAATTGGGAACTGTAATGATGGACTCGGACTTAGTCATGACTTGTGGCCCGCCCTCCCCACTCGTCGGCCACCAATTGGCCTCTCTGTCAATCAAGCAGGCCCATGATTTTCATGTGCCTCAGATTATGTATCGTTTATCATCTCGGCTCATCCAACCCCTGCAGCTGTCCATCATCTCACATAATCATCTCTCTCTCTCTCTCCCCCAGGAACTTCGCCCGTCTCTTCTCCAACTCCCTCTTGGACTATTCCCCCTGTCATAAGCAAACTACAAAGTCTCCCCCCCTCCTGTTTCGCTTCACTTCCCCCCCCCATCTCCCTTCCCTCACTCGCACCCTGTCCTGGATTTAAACCTAATGAGTCCTTTAGATTTCCCCTCTGCCTCCAATAACATTCAGGACTGTTCCAGCTCTTAAATGGCATATCAAATAGGCAATTTAAGAACTGCCTCCACAGGAAGCTATTGGCCCCACAATAGAGCTCTATATGTCCTAACAGAGGACAAATTCAAAACGGGAAAAAAGTGCCGAGCCATGCAGATTCAAAACCGGGGTTATCCTGATGTCACTTGCACAAAACTCAGCCTTAATTGCCACAGACTATAGTATAAAAATTGGCGAAACAAAACAAATCAATATGAACTCCGCTGTTCTCCCAGTAGTGTTTATTCTCCCAGACTATTCCCTGGAGTGACAGTTTCTTTTTCAACTGAGTCCTTGACCTGTGTCAGACATGATCAACCATTAATGGAATAGTGTTGATGCTCGGCCCCCCCCCCGCCCCGTGTGGATGATCCACCTTGAGATCACGGTCCCAGCAGAGTGTGTAATGCAGGTCACCCGATGAAAATAGGGGTCGTTGTGAATCGGTGATTAAATGGCTGATTTACGCCGCCCGTGTACTTGCTAATGAATAAGGTGAGCCTCTTAGGAGATTGACCAGAAATACTTTTGTTTGAAAACACTTCTTATCATTGGTTATGACTCTAATCTCGGGTGTTCACCATTTATCATAGTTGACCTGTGAGCTCGTGCACATCACTACTGCTGGAAGTGGGGTAGGACCTATGGGAGTCACTCCGAATCATCTTCAAAAAATGGTGCTTTAATCTCCTCTGTAACCCGCGTGCACTGTGTTTGTGATGTGGTTCGGTTCGCTGCGTGCACGAGACATTAATCAAAATGTGTGATGCAGCGTGTGCTACTAAAGTTTACCCTGCAGCCTTGTTAGAGCCGACTCCTCACACTTGGGTTCCATTAAGGAGCCAGTAATGTGGGCTACAGGAGATTTAGTTCAGAAAACCAAAACAAATTCAAAATTCCAAGAATATGTGTATTAGTCATTTTCTAAAACATCCCACTAAGGATGTAATAAATCAAAAAGAAGAAAAGGCATACACAGTTTGCGGCCCTGACAAAACTAATTTGATTTCAGCATCATTGTTTAATTAAATGTGTCGAACCAGAATTTAATGTCATCCCTGCTGCGCAAAACTCCCCCGAAATGATGGTGTAGTAAAAAGTGGACTAATTTCCATGGTCCATTGTGTCAGATCAGTATGAACTGTTATGCTTTCCACCAAGAGCTGACGTCTGCTACCTCAAATACCAGAGGTTTGATTGTAAAAGCATTAATGGCACATTATTTGCAGGATTAACAGTTGCTAACACAGGAATTGGAAATGGCCGGCTGTAATAACCCAAATAATAAAATAGGGCTAATTAAAAATAATGACCTGTGTGTGTGGCCTCCGTTTTAGCCTTGTAAAGCTATCGTCATACCCAAGAAGCTAAAAAAACTC
Source organism: Hippoglossus stenolepis (assembly GCF_022539355.2). Lineage (NCBI taxonomy): Eukaryota > Metazoa > Chordata > Actinopteri > Pleuronectiformes > Pleuronectidae > Hippoglossus > Hippoglossus stenolepis. Next base: position 23,567,882 of record NC_061484.1, read on the forward strand.
TAATTAGTATTTTTATATTAACAATTGATCAGCAACAGGGCCAAGCAGCAACTTAACTGCCCTGACTGAGACGCACTGCCCTCATCAGCAGGTAAACCCTACAAAACCAACAGCAGGCTAACTGGAAGGACTCACCGACAAAGTTACCGGCTAGATAGTGAACATTAGCATTTATGAATTTGGAATTAAACATTCATTCGATTGCATGAAACATGACTTTAAATGAATTAGAAAGTCTGCTGGATGTGTAACTTTATATGTATTCGCTGGTTGTTTTGCTTTCTAATCACTCACAAAACAATCTGACTAAATTAACCTGAACTAGTGACTTTGCCATGAAGATCCGTCTCTATTCAAGTATAATTTACAAGAATCATGTACGTTTGCCGCAATTATTATGATACGTTAGATACAGAAATGGATGGAGACTTTTATCCGTACTCTGCGTTCATTTTGTCCGTATTTGTGGACGTCTTCTGAAAGCTTACGGATGTGGACAAAACAGAGGGACATGGAGCAGTACCGTCGGAAATCATGGGGGGGCAGTGTAGTCAATGCTCAAGTGAGACGACACGAGGAAGAGATGTCATCAATGGTGGAAACTTTTAGGAGAGACTTTGCGAATTGGAAATAAACTACAGGCATCTATCTATATGACGTTATTTCACCCAGACAAAGGGACAAACAGGCCTTTTTCTTCACCTCTTCCATTGTCAGCACGTTTGTTGTTGTCAGAAACTCTCGGCTCAGTGCTGCCCTCTAGTTTTTGCATCGTTTAACATGGAAGAATGTGACCAGTGCTGGTTTCACGGTTTGAATCAGACGCATCTCTCAGGCAGCACAAGAGGCAAAGCGAGCTTATGTTTTCAATTTCATCCTCCGAAGAAACGTTATCTTCTGTGTTTCTGGTCTCTCTCCACCTCTCCTCTCCTCCCTGGCCTGTCAGGAGTAATGAATGTGTGACCTAATGGGCGGCTGTGGTAGAAACTTGAAAACTGAACCACCGCAGAGCGTCTCGGAGAAAATGTCCTCGCTGCCAGCCATTGACTACTTGAATCAAGAGGCGACAGAGCAGGCTGATATTAGGGATGAGGGGGCGACAGAGCCTCTTGTATGTGATCTCTACATCTCATCACTGATGGAAAAGAAAGTGGAGTGTGTGGGTGCGAGCACATGCAAATGGTTCGGGGAGGGGCTGAGAGGCGGATGAACAGAATTGAATTGAGAAACACTCCTGAAGACGACGAGGAGAAGAGGCAGCGGGGAGCGAAAATCGAAAAGGAACAAAATCTAAATTTAGAGAAAAAGTCTCACGCTCAGTCAGTTCTTTGTTACGGTGTCAACATACAAAGCACACGCGTGTTTGACAGAGTGGTTGTCACCTCAAAGAATATTCAGCGACAGCCTCGGCTCCTCCAGATGAACATCGGTGACGTGACGCTCCCTGATCTCACAACAGAAACTGAAACTTAGCTCGTCGTTATTTGGTGTTTCTCTCCCTCAGATTTCTGTAATAATGCAGAAGAACAGCTGGGGAGAAGATGGGCCGCTCATTCATTTGAACTGAAGGAGCTGTGAGTACTGTAGTAGATAAATAATGACTCTTCAGTAAAGTGGGACGGTCATTACTCCCGACTCATTTAACACTCATTACAGTTGGATAAATCGTGCGCAGAACATTGTGACTGTGATCCTCTCGTTCATTCTCGCTTCCCCAAGACTCACTTGACTTTTTGACTCCGAGTCGGTGAAAATCTTCTGCGGGAGTATTGAGTTCGGGAATCGTTCAGCAACTTGTCCCGTATCATCAGAAGTTATTACAGCAGCAAAGTCAATAATTAATTATAAAGGGATTGTTGGGATCAGCAGGTTTGATGTCGGCAGTGAATTAAATCCACATACTGACGGCATTGTGTGAGACGATATTAATTTGTGCCTCGGAAAACAGTGACTCTGTTGGCAGTGTCGCGCGTCCGCAGGAAAAACCCACCGGGCAAATCAACACCTCACGATTTATGATCGCTGCCATTGTTGCGGTACCGCCACTGCAGGAAGAACTGTGTGTGTGTGTGTGTGTGTGTGTGCGCGCGCCGTGGCCAACTTGCATTGAGGGGTTGCATCCAATCACAGATCTGCATTTACCACCTTACTTTGTGTTTCCCTGACTTGATACAGGGGCTGCCATCTTGTGCTTCTTACATAATTTTGAGTCTGTGAAGTAGTAAACGTGGTGAGAAGCTGCAGTATCCAATATATTTATCCGGATATAAATATCGGATACTGCATGTATCCGATATCTGGGCCAATCGCGAGTCAGTCTCATCTGTCAATCATGATGTTTTACCACATTTTTACAACATCAAACAACTAATTAAAATCAAACTTGCCACTTGAACATAGATCAGTGTGATAAGAACGACCTAAAATGGCAGAAACCAGCATTTATTAAATGTATACTTTTTAGTTTTGCCCATGTCCCATCTGCTTGCGTCGAGGCTTATAAGCTATACTGCTGCCAGCCACCAGGGGGTGATCAAAATGATTTGGCTTCACTTTGGGGAGCCGTCGTCCATCTTTATGGTTTAACTATTTAATTGTTTCCATTCAGTAACCACAATCTTTCTCACCTTAACCATACCATCGTTGCCATGTGCTGATTTTTAAATGATCGCCATTTGTCAGCAGGATGGTTAATATCAAGGTTCTCATCGACTATATTGTACATTTAAAAATGTTGTTTTATTTCTGTCTGACTAAAAAAACAAGAACAGAAATAAAAGTATGAAGTTTGTCTACAGTTACAGTTTTCAGCATCATCTCTCACTTGGATGAACATCCTCATTTTGTCCTCCCAGTTTCTACTCTGACTATAGAAGTACTCGTTACACTGGTGAAATGTTAATGTCAGGATCTGTAATAATTAGAGGTATCGAGCTCGTCAGTAGATCTAATGCTCAGTTTAAATCTGAATCTGCAGCTCAGTGGATAGTAACTGCAGTGGAGTGAAACCCACATGCTTACGGACCTTGGATCAATAAAATCAATTCCAATTTCATCGCCCGGCAAAAACTGCAAGGTCAGTTTTACGAATGTCTATGTAAATAAAAGGAAAAAAAGATCGAAGGGGAATAATAAAGTTTCATGGGTAAGAGTTAAAACTTCAAAACGGGGATTATTTGCAGTGTCAGACTCTGTGGTGCACGGATCCTTGACTGCTGGAAGATGAGGCGTCATCTGGCTCTTTTCTTCACTGTAACTCCCCCTTTACTTTCCCTCTTCATCTATTTCATTCAGTCCGCTGAAGCGCTGGTATTTTCTACTCCCTCCTTCCGACTCTGCTGTTCACTCCAGCGTCCAGCTGATAAAAAACAGGCTGTACCCTGTTAGAAAGCAGAAACTGTCCTGACTCCTCCACTGCTGCTGCTGGTTTGTTATGCTGAACTTTACTTTGAGTTTTCCTGTTGGCTACATGTCAAATTCATGACACACACACACACACACACACACACACACACACACACACACACACACGCACAACACAATCAATCAATCTCATTGTTTTTAATGTGTGTATGTTCTTTGTTTTTGATCCATTTTTGTGTGTGTGTGTTTGTATTTACATCTTTTTTATCATTTACTGCTGCCCGTCTTGAACAGGACTCCCTGACAATCTAAATGGGACCTTCCTGGTTAAATAAAGGATAAATACACTTAAAAGAAATTGATTTTGTTGTAATAAATCTTATTTTGAATGCATATTACCATATAGTAGGACAAACATAATCACAACCTGCTGTATATTCACTGGGAGTTAAGTACACAAATAATTGATTTGTGCTTATTGTTTGACTAAAAATAGGGTCAGGGTTAACCCGAACTCAAAAATCATATTTTAATTAAAAGTACACAATTAAGGAAGGTTTTATTTATATAAAAATTTACGTTAAAAAATTCCAAAAGCCTTTCTTTTCTGCAATGCTACAAATGCTTAAAGCTCTAAGTTAATTTTTAAATGTTTAGTCCTCATCACATTTAGTTAAAAAGGTAGGATGCTCTCAAAATGTCATTTCAGAACGACTAAAATGTCAGTTGGGACATCATCTTTTCCCGTTTCAGTTCATTATGCCGCTGACTAATATATAAACACAGGACTCTTCTGTCTTAATGGTGTGAAGAAAGAATGAAGGGACCAAATATCGCTGGTTGAGAAACTGTGACCATAATAGTCCTGAAAAGTCAATATAATAATAAATACAAACTCAAGGTAACTACCAGCAATTTGTAAAGTTGCCCTATGGGTATTTTTTGGTAAAAGGTACGACACATTGTGTGTTTCATGACGTTCTAACAAACATGTCGAATGCATCTCATTTATAACACATTTAAATTTTTTATATTTAAAATGATGCATTGTTTAAATCAGTATTTTCTTCTCTTAGCCCTGGGTGAGAATGATAATGACTGAAAAACACTATTTAATTACTTTAACCTCTCAATAAAAGCACACACTGCCTGACGGTAAAAGAAATACGATAACACGGGCGTAATTAAATCCACATTTATGACTGGAATGCATGCGAGAAAAAGGAATGATTGATAGATAGAAGTTAATGCGAAAATACAAAAGTGAGTGACAGACGGACTCAAGGATCCTCCATTTTAAAAGAGTTCAGTAATTTCATTGAGATCAATGCATAAATTAAACTTGACTAACAAACAGAAATCCGAGTGTTTTGAAACTCTCTTTATATCTTTGTAGGAATGGAAATATTGTACATTCCATTGTGATTCAAATACATTTAAATTGAAAATACAAAAGGGGAGAGATAATATTATTCCACCACTATCTGTTATCGCTGGAGAACAGCCCACATCTTTGAATATGGATACAATAAGCACTGAATCACAGGCTTATTTTCTTTAGAACAACCGATTGGTTCTGGTGGATTTGTCATTGTGCGTAGACTCGAGATGTTTTCAAAAAAAAAGAAAGAGGAATTTAATTAAGCATTTTACAATATTTTGCACCTGTGTAACTGTATCATCTGTCATAGCTATAAAACCAGTAAAGTAATTTTCTAAATTGGTATTTAGAAAATGAAACTGCGGACAAACTTAGGAAAATACACTGTCGCTGTGGGTTTGGTCCACCTACTGACTGTGGGAACTCTGAAGCAGCTGCCTAAATATTACTCCCTGAGCAGGGTCACTGTTCCTGGTCAGTGGTCATTGGCATCTACTGTTTTCACAGATTTGTTTTCCCTCTGGCTGTGGTGAGTGCCGGCAGTCGAGAGCCGGAGAGGCAGTTTTGGCCGTGTGGTGCGAGTACAAAGAGTCGACAAATCATGTGATGCCAACACGCCTCTTTTGGGACTGAGGAATAATAAAATCATCATCTACATGAGATCAGTTTTTAAGGACAAATTACCTTTGTAGTGATTCAAATTTGGGGGGAAATGGATCTTCAATGTCTAGAAACAGCTACAACATGCTAACGTCTAATTTGTAGATCTATTCATTACACTTACCCAATGGTAAACGATGCAGTACAGTAATACAGTAAAACATGAAAGCCATTAAAGAGAGATAAAACACGCTAGCTTGAATCGTATTAGACTTAAGGAATCAGTGCTAATGTTAGCAGGCTAGGCTAAATAGCCCCTAAAAGGTCCCAATTTAGGGGCCTCATCCGTCGGAGGACGTGTTCTACGGAGGCCATTCTGTAAATCGAGATGGCAATGAAGACCAAACCAAAATTCGACGGTCTACAGAGGATTTCTTATTTGCAACACCAGCTTGTCCCGTCATTACCGTTGCATTTAGCTACTTTTAGCAGCCGCACTTACTGCAGCGTAACCAACAGCATGGCTAGCTTGTAAGCTTCATCACTAACTTTAAATCCTGTGATAGGTTGGCTGGGGCAGGATCCATGGGAGGAGAGGTTTCTTCCAGTTAAAAGTTTTTTATTCCAGTTTTTGTGTTTGCTTGTTGTGGGAACTGTTGGGTCTATACTCTTGGAAGGTCTAAACCTTGGGATTATGCATGTTGAGATTCGGTGCTATAAAAATATAACTGAACTGAATTTGAAGGAGCCTTCGAGATGATACAGCCTCGCCTCGTCAATGTCACGCAATCGACCTTCCGATGCAGCGTCTGAAGGATGCAGCCTCTGAGTTGTGACTCAGTTTAGGCCTCAAATGCCAGTGGTTCTACTTTTTTTCTTACAAAAGATGTGAGGAGAAATCACATTTCAGCTCAACTTTAAAGAAAAGAAACATGAAGCGATTACACACTTTCTAAAACAGGTGGACGTTTCATTCTCTACTTTTTAGCTGTAACAAGAAACACTCTTTCTGAGGTGTGTAGTTGCCGGTCAGGACTGGCGGCTTTCTTTTACTCTGTGTACTCTGAGTCCTTATCGGCCCCCTGCTCAGTGCTGACCTTCAGACATTATCTCTCTCCACTCTCTCTCTCTCTCATCAAAGCAGAGGAGATAAGAACTGACTTGTGTAGTGATAGAAACCTTCCACTGCTAATCATCCTCTTCATGTGCTCCTCCCTCGCAGCCCTGCCGACTGGTCGGCTCGGTAATGGGGACTCCCCCAGCGAGAGATTTACTGCATCGGCGGTCATCGTGGCAGTATGGGGGTGGACGGGGGGGATCGTTCGCGGCACCACATCAAAAATGAGACGTGACCTTGAGGTCAAACCCACAAGGAGACAGACAGGGTTCAGTGGTTTGTAGTATTAGGTGATACTGAATTAAATGTAATAAAACAAGTTAAATGTTTCAGCTGTTGTTTTTTGAGAAGTAATGAAATAAGTGCAGATGCAATACAACACTGACTGCGGCTGTAATTGCTTTTGTTTGAGGTCTTATCTCAGCCGTCCTCTTGGCGCGAGGTCAAGCAAAAAAAAAAAGATCTTGAACCAAAGAGAGTGATAAATAATTATGACCAAGGGCGTATCTGAGATTTGGTGCGAGGCCACGGCTGTGAGACGGCGTTCACACGCCCATCTGGTTGCAGCACCTGGCGTTGGTATGTTCTGCTGGAGTGGGATGCAATTAATGTAACCTACAAAGGCAGGATTTGTTTGTGCTCATTGGTTGGCCCACCTGCAGCTGCTTTTGGCAGAAGATGATATTCTGAGAGTGGCAGTCAGGAGAAATGGCTCCTTCTCCATGTGTTAATTAACAAGGAGGTGACTGTACAAAGAGGCTGTTTTTGGCTTCGCTCTGCTGCTGTGGAAGGGAGGCGGTGGGGTGGGGGGGGTTACCAGAATCCACCTGCTACAGAATAAGATTCTCTCAAACAACAGACAAGACACAAAATGGAAAATACTGAGAATAAAAACTTGATGTGGCCTTTTTTTAAACAAGCATTTACTAAAAGCTAAAATCACAAAATGCATATGAAGTGTTTGTTCATTAACTCGGCCAAGCAGGTTAAGTTGTCGTCTGAGTTTGTTTGTGCATCCGTTAATAAGGATTACACAAAAACTACCGGAGCAATTTGCATGAAATCAAAGGAAGAACACGATAACAAGACATTTTCTTCACTGTCTTTAACATAGCGATCGCAATTCTATTTGTTTATTTTTTCAGATTAACCAGGTAAGTGATGGAATGGGGCCTGGGAAGAACCCATTCGATTTTGGTGTGGAAGGGAATATAAGAAGCAGACAATCATGTGCAGCATTGTTCTGCCTTGGCAGAGGTTTGCGCTCCACTGCCAGTCTAGTCTAACAAGTTTAGTGGAGTTGACAAGAAAGCCTTGTATTAACTGAACAAAGTTCCTCGTGCCAATTAAAAACTTATTTTAGATTTACATGTTAACCATTGATGCCAACCTAATCATCTAAATTCATCAACAGCTTGGCATCTTAAAAAAAGCTCATTAATTCCTTTGTGTATTTGAGGAGATAATGAACACAGAGATAACTGGAGCTGCGGTGCCCAAATTGGGCATCAGATTTCACCCTGCACATTTAAAGTTTTAAAAGCCAGTGGAAGAATTTGTTTTGTTTATTATTCTTTCATTCTTGACCTTGAAAATAGTAGTTTGACAAAATAATTGGAGGTCACGGCCAACCCACGAGGTCATCAGGGTTATGTTTCATATACACAGATCACATCGTTGCTCGTTTCTACTGCAGGAGGAGCAGGAGAAGTTGGTACGTCAGCAACGTAGATGATAATAAAAAGTAATTACTCCAAAATAATCTCCCCAAAATACTTTTTATTTGTAGTTTTATACTTTTCAAATACAGCAAAAGATGCCATGAATGAGTGATGCTTGTCACTTTCTACTCAGGTGACAAGCTTCATACTCCGCAATCCTCTTCCATACACACCCAACCAATATTTCCCCCTTTTCTCCCGTTGCCTGTCAATGCCTGTGTTTCCCTTCATGTTGTTTTAACTCCCAGCATCCACCTGCTCCAGCATCAATATGTACTCAACACCTTCTCAGGGGAGGGATGACGTCCGAGCCAAACTCCAACCATGTGTTCTGCTGCTGGGATAAACATTTCAATGGTAAGTTGTCTAACTGAACTACACTCATCTCATTTTCAGCAGAAAATCTTCTTACCCTGTAACTATATTATTGTGCCAAGAATAGTTGTTTTTGTTTCGATGTACCCCAAATCGACAAAATAATAACGCTGGATCTTGTGAGCTGTAATAAACGCCACAGAGTAAATAGTAGAATTCTGCTTGAGTCCTCCAAATGCTCATTTGCGTTTTAAATCTATTCCCATTATCCAGAATGTTGAAAATGTCAACACATACTGGAGATTACAAGCTTCACCGTCTCAGTATTAGCACCGTTCTGTTGAATAACTCGCAATGAAGTGCAGCAGTTAATTTCCCGCCAAGAGCCGCCTGCTATGATCCCTGCAGCGCAGCCACGGCGAGCGGGAGCAGGTAGCGAGCTGGCACCGAGCGACCGTCCCACTGATTTATACCCTTGTGGGTCATGTTCTGAGGAATTCGTACTGCACTTAACGCAGATGACTCACATCCACTCCAGTGTGTTTTAATGGCGGATACCAAGGGAGCCCTTTGTAGCTGCACTGAAACAAAAGCACAGAAGTTGTCAGGTTTATTACAGCATCAACAAATCTAACGTTGCCTCCGGGTGGAGAGGCGACACAGTGAAAGTTCAGCGTGAAGTTTGAAACTTCTCCGCAGCTTCAGCTACATACTTTCACATCTGTTTGGACTTTACAGTTTTGGACCTTTGGTTTGAAATGTGCCTCAGACCGTGGCCGGCACCAACAAACCAAAATTCAGTCTGACCAAAGGAGGTGGTCTCGGTCGGACTCAAACAGAACTATCATAAAGACCATGTTGTCTCTATGCATTTTATTCAAAAAAAGTTAGCTAATACAACCCGCTGATGTCAGACACTCGCCCGTCTATGAACCAATCAAAGACAAGTACAGGGAGACGCAGCCCACGTAGGTGATGACAGGATTTACGTATGTACAATTAAATTCTTATGTCCACGCTCTAAATCAAAATTTGAAAGAAAAAAAAGATCAAATGCAAACAATTGAACAAAGACACAAACCTTGAAAGCTAATTTCTTTTACTGTTATTTGTTTGTTAGTTTCCTTTTGTTGAGTTGTACAAGTTTTCTTCATCGAGCTTCAACTCTCATTGGCTGAGTCAATAATCTGCTGAGGTTGATGACATAGATTTTCAATGGGGGGGAAAAAAGTCACCACTGTTTGACTGTTTAACGTTTCCCTCCAACAGTGAACTTCAGAAAAAAGGACAACAATAAAACCAAAGACAATTACTCCTTATTACTTATCAGCTGCAGCATACATCTCTGCAGCATCAGCCAGTGAAATACAAATGAGCCTTTGCTTTGAGTAAGAAACGTGGAATTCTACATCAACGCCCAGCAAATAGAGACAGTATAAGCACTGTGTGAAGGGAGATAATTAGTGATGGGATTCTCCATGCTCTGAATACCTTAAATGGGCATCGGATGTCACAGGTTTAAGGAGACGTATTAGTTGTTGTGCTGGAACAATTACCCCCTAAAAAAAGGGTCTCACCAACCAAACCATGCAATATTCATCACATTCCTCTCGCTGGCGGCCCTTTGAGATTGTTTGTTTTGTGTCCGTGCACGGAGATACTACAAATTATGAAGCAAGGACATCATTATTGGAAACGGTGGCATGTCTGGACTTATTTAGGCCCTGGAAGAATCCATAAAGTGGCAGTGCCCCCAGTGATTTCAGCGTGCAATAGCTCATTTGCACTTGCTCCTCTGAAAGCGAGGATGAATAGCGAAGGAAACCCGGTGTGTTTGTGTGAGTGTGTGATAAATGGAAGTTACCGAAAAGCAACTTAGCTTGATGTTGACTAATCCAGTGCTTTTCACAGCAGGTCTCCACAGAGCTCCCGTGGCTTTCAAGTGGATGAGTTAAACAATTCGCCCTGTTCACATACAATTTTTGCTTTTCTGAATCGCGCACACTGGAGCATACTTGAGTGTGAGGCGAGATATAGATCTAGTAATCACCACCCAAGGGGGAACACAAAACATCTAGATTCCCCCGTCTCCCGTTTCCCGTGGCTCATTATCTGTATGTTTACTGTTGTGTGTCATCACAGAACCACTAGAGGTCTTTTCTGGTGGGTAAAGGGCGGCGAAGGTATTCATAAAACTACTCATTTAGAATAAGTGAAAGCACCCGTGTGGCTTTGGGAGGGGTTCAAGTACACACTAAGTGGCAATACCTCGGAGTAAAAATACTGAATTAATATCTCTGGATCTATATCCACGTACAGTAAGATTTTAAATAAACTTTAATGGCACTCAATAGTGTGCCTACATCTCCCAAGGCCCAACAGTGCCCTTAGGTTCAATCATGCTGCAACAAATTGTAAACACTCATAGATATCAGTCTGTGAAGTAAGACTTTATTTTTCATCAAATCCCAAAATGATCAGAAAATGTCTTATCTCGCAATGTTAAAGAAAGTGTCTTTTTCTTGGCCCGTGTCCGTCCTTCCACCAAGTATCAAGGAAATCTGTCCTGTTGTATTTACGTTATCTTGCTAACAATGAAACAAACCAGGCGTTGAACAATCCCACACGTTTGTCCATTTATTACTAAATTCTAGAAATATAAAAGAAAAAAGTGGTGATTTATTCAACCATTAATCTTCCCTGAAGAAAAATCGGGTTAGTAGTTTTTGGGTAATCTTGATAACCAGTAACTCACATACAGTACCTCTGCCATGGCTAACAGCCTTTCTCGCCATGTTAAGGAAAGTTTTTTTAAAGAATTCCTGGATTCGCATGCACAGGTATTTGGATCTGCTCCAAAATGTAATGCTCTCTTCATTGGATCATGCCCCACCCCTCTGCAAAATTTCATGCAAATCCATTCTGTAGTTTTTATCTAATTCTACTAACTAACAAACGTCGATGGAAACTAAACCTCCTTTTCAAACATGCTATTAAACCCAGAATAACTGAGTTTCGAGGCACTTCAGAGGTCACAGAAACAAAGTCATACTCCCACCTTTTTATGCCGAAATGGCAAAGACATTAGCAAACATTTGCCGATTTCCACAAATGTCAGCTTTCATGTATGACCGCGTTCCCTCTACATCATTTGATTTATTTTGATCCTGGAAATGTCTGTAATTGTGTCCGATACAATCCGAAAGGTCAGTGTGTTTCCAGAAGTAACACGGTGTTGGAGAATATTAAATCAGAACGAGTAAGTGAATCACAGAGAGTGAAGTATTTTCTGTTTGGCAGATGGACGCATTTAATGAAGATAAATTCAGAATTCAGAAAAGAAGTTCCTCTTTTGCATCGATAACAAACTGCTCCAAGTGTTCTATGTCAATATCTCCATTTTCTGGGGCGACCATATTTTAGTGGTAGCCATGATTCTCAGCAGACGGTGACTACATAATAAATTAAAATACGATTTCATCCGCAGAACAGACGAATGCATGGGCGTCAAACCAATATGGATTGCAGAAGACCAGTTTGGCGGTGATGAATGATGATAGCGAGAACATCTCCCCAGCATCTCTCATGTCAGCTGAATGTAGATAGTTCTGCAGGACCACTTGACAGATAATCAGGAAGATGTGTTCAGGTCACAGAGCACCCACAAGGTCCTGCAGCTCCCCCACCCGACCTGCAGACCATTAGATCCCTATCATGGATCACTGCTTAAAGAACTGTCACCCTATGCAGGACCCACTATAGCCCTTTGAGGGCCCTGTGCAGGATATATTTCTTTTCTTTTGGTGACTGTAGTGCAGCTTCTCTGTGCGTTTAGTGAACCTTGGAAATAGAAATTGACAATAGGCCTGTTTTTTAGGTCTGTATTTTTGTGTTATTATATGTTGAATTTGCAGAGTAAGTGCACAGACAGATAATTTGTATGCTCGCATACTTGGCTAAAAGAAAACAGGTCTGATGAGATCCACTCAGTTGTTTGCCCTGCAGTCACGGAACTGTGGATGTGAAGATTTTGTTTTTCATTTACGGATTTCTCATCCATTTTTATCAAAGGCAGAGGCTTTAAAGACATTCGTGACATTGGAAAACAGTTAAAGCTTTGGGTCATCGCAAATACTCATAAGATAAATAGTTTATGTTGGAGCCAAACACAGAATCGGATTCAGCAGCAGGGATCACACAAGAAAACAAGGAAAGCTGATTAAAAGGGTCCGAAGTTTTACGCAGATGTCAAAAACTCAAAGGTTAAGGATCATCAAAGTCCAAAAACAAGCAGAGGTCATAGAGACAGATTTGAAAACACAAACAAGGGAGTCATGGTACAACAAAGACAATCTGGGAAAGACACAGGTGGTATGAATACAAATATTTCTGATTGGATGATTGGAAACAGGTGATCAGAAAAAAACTGGTGGGAAACTGAACAGTAACAGGAAGTAGAAGTAACTGAAATGCGTGGAGGAAAGACTTAACAAAATAAAACAGGAAATTAAGTCAAGTATGGTCCAAAGCCTCATGTGAAATGTGAAAAATCTGGCCTTCAATCTTCCATTAAGTTTGGTTTTAATTAGTTTTTTAAGCCTACCATCTTTAAGTCTATAATTTAAACTAGAGGAACTTATAACTGATTATTATGATACTTGACAGCTCCCTTGCCAATATCGTTTTGTTGTATCAAAGTAATGCACTTAACCGATCACAATGCAGTTATATATTTTCCTCTGTTTATGTAAAGGCATCGGTGTTCGAAAGCTTCTTTTCAAATTAATGTTTTCTCTTTAATGTTGGCGTTGCAGTATTTTTTATTTCCTTTTCTTATTTACGCCTCAGCTCAGACGTCTGAATAACTGTCGTCTTGGCTGCATAAGAATAAGAAGAAGCTCATTCATGTTTGTCAAATGACTGAACAGGTGAACGGTTGCAGAAATCCATCTGGAAGGTTTAATTTATAAAAAAAAAGTAGATAGAGAAAAGCAAACAAGCTTTTCCCCCCAGAAAAACCTCTTTCCTGTATTTTTCCTTATTCAAGCTCTCAACCAGAGCAGAGTGCGAAGAGAAAAGCACAGCATCCAGCCTTGGAAGGGACCCAGAGCTTCACACTGGGGGAGGCAGGAGTGAACAACAATGCTGCCTTTCTCTCTCCAAAGCACCAGAGACAATTTGGCTCTATGTCCATTTGGCTCCTGCTCTGGCCATCCATCCATTCCTGAGTACAGAGCCCTCATCTAAGAAGTGCATTATGGTCGACATAATGGATAAAATATACTGCCACTTAAGCATGAATTAAGCATTCTGGTTCTTTCCTGGGGGCCGTCGACCGACCAGGTGTGATGTAGCTGTGAACGGCAACAATAAAATTTGGGGAAATACACGAAAAGCACACACACACTCGCACTAGGTGTTGGACGGAAGATATGAAAACCAGAAGACAATAAACATACCGGTGCTCAAAGTTTTTTTAAAGTTTGTGGGAGCCTCATGACATTTCTCATCTCCTTTCCAGACGAGTCAAAAAATGTAATATCTGCATGGAAATATAGGCAGTAAAGTCAAATTCCATTAAATGAAGAATTACAAATGTCTGAACATTGTTTTTACACATAAAATACGGACCATTAAAATTCCTGATCTTGATATGGAGCAGGTTAATATTTTCAGATTGTAATTAATCAGCCTGGAGTCATTTCTCCATTTGCACACAATAAATCCAGCAGAAAACAACTGTCGACCCAAAAACCTTTAAGCCGTGATGGAACTGGGCCATAATGTATTAATGACAGGATAAATACATTAACTCTGAAGTTTAAACGAGGATGAAACAAGACTGCCCTCCTGTAAATAAATGAGTTCATAAGTTGCTCGTGCCAGAAGCTGAGCGCGGCCCATTGTGGTGTTTTATTGTTATGCAACCTCTCTACAATGCTGTCAGGGAGCAAATTAGGAAGTTACGTGACGTAGTACTCTGAGCGAGCGAGGCCAAGTCACGGGGCAGTTGAAGAGAATGGACAGGCCAACAAAAAGCAGGAAAGTGAGTGTTTGTCTTCCACTGGGAACCAATAGACATCACTGTGGATTTTACTGTTCCACAACCTGAACTACCCGTTGATTAGCTCATGTAATTATTTTAGCTCAAATAGGATCTCTTCCTGATCTCAGTTTAGTTTTGTGCCTAAACCTAAACAAGGTGTGACCGTTCCATTAGCTTAACTGTGTTTTTACTATTTTTAACATGATGTCAAAGGTCTGGAAAGAGGACAGGAACACAAAGACCTGTATGGTTGTTCAGGGTGGTTGACTTTGATACAACAAAGCTACAAGGCCAAGTGTTTAATTTTCTCTAAAGGTTCAAGCAACACATTCCTAAATGAAGTTTTTGACAATTTCACATCAGTTGAAGTTGAATTGCTCAACATTGAATGGAAGCAGCAGCAGAAAGGTCTGAGATCAGTTCAACCACTTTTCTTCTTCTCAGCCGGTTAAAATAACGTTATTCAACACAGTTTTCCACTTGCTTTTTTATCCTGGGGTCAGATACTGATCCACTCAGCACTGCAGTGTAATGAATACAGCTCGAGTGAACTAGTCTAAAGGGTGGAAATGGAAACGGAAGCCAACTAACACTTCAGCCTTCAGTCACACTTCAACTGTTAAGATGAAGTTCAGCTAATAGAGACCTAATCAGAGGACACAGCAACACCTATCTGTGTTGTCAGGAAATTGGCTTGGTGATGTGCTAACAAGGCCATTTGCAGAGGGAACTGTAGCTGGTTAACAAACCGCTAACAAGCTGGGAACTAGCTACTGCAATTCACAGCTTGTAAGTGTGATTTTTTGAAGCTAGCTACCAAGAGACAACTGTCTGTGAACCAAGCCTCCACATGGAGAAGGTTCCACCAGATAAAAGAAGATTGTGATGCAACATAATTCTAATTTGCCAACTGTAAATTGACAAATCTGTATATTGAAATAATTT
This sequence comes from Hippoglossus stenolepis, assembly GCF_022539355.2. Taxonomy (NCBI): domain Eukaryota; kingdom Metazoa; phylum Chordata; class Actinopteri; order Pleuronectiformes; family Pleuronectidae; genus Hippoglossus; species Hippoglossus stenolepis. The sequence goes on from NC_061484.1 coordinate 23,583,370, forward strand.
CTTTGTGATTGAAAATATAATCTGATCGCAATCGTGTTTCCTCCATAACGTAGTTGCTGTTGCATGTTAGCTGTATAGAAATGTAATTTGCAGGAGGCAGGGTTGTTCAGACATTGTTTGTCAAAGTTAATCATAAATTCAATGTTTGTTCAGAGTTACTTCAGCCTCTGCAGGTGAATCCAATGATTTTACCATGAAATGTCCATTTTATGTGCAGGTGTGAAATTCCTAAAAGACGCAGGCTGCTGCCGTCACAACTTTACATCATTACACTTGTATTAAATCACACCATCGCCAAAAAATCTCAAACATTCTGTTGATAAACATTTTAAATCCTTGAAGTGAAATGTGATACGGTGACATGTCTGTGACTGCTTTCAAAAAGCTTTTATGAGTTCATGATTTGTGCATTTATCTCCTGAATGTCACCACTTTTATTAAAGCAGGGGGTTCTTAAGTTTGTGATATCCACTTGACTGAATTTGGAGCTATTTCATGTTCTCCGATAAAGACCTTATCATCCTTTGGGGAGACATGTTGGAAGTCGAGGTTGTTTATGGTGCAATAAAACCTGTGAGTGTCATCATCACCTTGCATTATGGAGGCCGTAAAGCCCGACGGGATCCGAGGAGACTGCTCCGTGACGTCAAGGTCAGGAAGACACACAGGTGGCTTTCTGTTGGAGGGACTGACCCGTCCAACAGAAAATACTGTCCTCGCTGCAGATTTAAAGAAAAGACAACACAAAAGACAACATAATCGAAAATGTCTCTAAAAGTACTTTCCAGTATTTGTCTGAGGAGAAATCGTAGAATGAAGTAATGAGAAGTAAACCGTACATGAGCTAGATTTAATCCCATTCTCACTATGCTTACATGGCAGTGCAGATTTTATTACCTCCACAAATTGACTGCGGGACAATGTACATGTAGGAACTCTGCCTCCAGCGATGAAAACAACTCTGAGCAGCAACTCATCAAATGTCCTCGACAACCCGACAACCCGGGCCCTCATGGGTGGTAGTTACATTGTGAGGGGAAGAAAAAGAAATGTCACCGAAGAGCTCACTGCACATCCCCAGGTGTATTAGCACTGACTCATTTCTGTCTTCCTCCTCCTTTTGTTTGACCTGGTTTATGTTCTGTCTGCAGGCGCATACCAGAGCCCATCAGCAGCCGGAGATCTGAGAAGGTAACAGGAACAAAAACAGCTTTTGTGCATAAATGTGTGAGGTAACCACGCATAGATCTCATTATTGTAAAAAAAAAAAAAGAAATCCATCTATTTAGAATTTAAAATGGGAGAAAATCAGATCGTGAAAAACATTATTTGAAGCTCAAACAATTGTGTGTGTTGGGTCTTTTTTTCAAATATAACTTTGGTTCACAATTTGCATCTAATTCCAACCAATTTTCTTTCTCTATTTTTCATTACTAGAATAATTTTCCGAGCTGTGCTGCTTCTAAAGGACAGATTGTTTCTTAAAACCCTCATTGGTGCAGGAAACAAAAGAGATTTTGCTGCAGACGAACCAGATGGACACTTAAACAGGACTCTGACTAAGGAATAGTGGCTTTTTCTTTTTAACTATACTCGTTTTCAAATCAACAAACAACAGATCAGGTTTATTACAACCATATTGTAGCATAAATCTTAAGAACTTAATAACAAAATACATCTTTAACTTGTATGTTGTTTACCATGTTCGCCATTAATGCTCAAGTTTTTTAGCCTGAAAACATCGACCATTAGCACTTAATGCAAAAGTAAAGATAGATTTGTAGGTATTTGGTCTTAAAAAGAAACTCATTTATGGCACCAGATGAAAAGAGAGGGGATCAAAGTCATTACAGTTCAGCCTCTGGGGAACATGAATGTCTGAACCACAGAAAATGACAATGCCTGCTAAAGTATTTAACTCTGGGATTTCAGTCTTATGGTTATGGTTATCATCAAAACATAAATATACTTTGTGAGGCCACTGTGACCTCGACCTTTGGCCTCCAAAATGAATCCAAGTTCAAGTAAATGTTCAATCCCCGACTCCCAGTGAATGTTTGTGCCAAAAGTCAAAGGATTCCTTCACCTTCACAAGCCAAGAACTGTGCTTTACGAGGTCACCCTGACCTTTGACCTTTGACCCCCACAATCTAAGCAGCTCATCCTTGAGTCCAAGTGAATATTTTTACCAAATTCCCTGAAGACATTCTTGAGATATCACGCTCACAGGAATGAAACAGATGGGCGGACAGACAATACACCACAATACATTACTACATACATCTGGTGTTGGAGTTGGAGCATTGAATATAATATTGTTCATCTGTATGACTGCAGGCTGTGTAACCATATTTTCTTTCATGAAAAGAATGGACAGTTTTTTCTTTCTTTTTCCTCGCTGAGAAATCAACAAATCTGATTTTATTACAACCATATTGTGGCATAAATCTAAATAACATATCCATTACTCACAAAATAAATCTTTAAGACGGCCTCAAACATGCACAGCTTTGTCACTTAAGTGCCTGCCGGTGGAAGTAAATATTTTCAAAGTCAAACACATCCATAATTAATTTTTCTCTCTCAGAAATATACAGATTGCTTTTTATGTCCAACTATTGGGTTCAGGGAAAAACGCTGGCAGCTATTCTCCAGAGACCCACAAACATTACTTCAGAAGAAGGATGGCTCGTAACTTCAGGGAATCCCTGTCCTTGAGTGTGTTGACATCTGAAGGATTTATTCAGCGAAGATGAATATGCTGCTCAACGACATCCATCTCTAAAGGTAAGTGTAACTCGCCATGGGGAGGGGCAGCGGCACCGACGACTGAATGGTGTTATTAAAGGTCGGCCTTTGGCTCAAGCTCCGGAGGTAACAGAGCAGTTCACTGCACAGTGGGCCGTAACGACACGCTACATTTAACATGCAGTGAACACCCATGTTCAGATTTAGCACCAGGTGTCCGAGAACACCTCCCTTCTCAGGCCAGTTGTTGAGTCAGTGATGGTAATAATTAACCTCCAGGATCTTTTCTGGACCATAACAAAGTCACAGACCTCAACCTCGTCCATACCTGTGAGAGCCAGAAGGAAACTATCAATGTGTCTCCATTCCAATACTTCCATTAATACTCTTACAGATTGTTTACACATTGTACTTACCTTCGGGACAGACAAGGTGTTTTCCTAAAGCTGCGCTCACTACAAAACGCAACTCAGATTTTCTCGTTGCTCTAAATGCTAGAATCGCACAGAAGGATCATCTGTGTTTAATCGCATTCGTCACATGTAACACGTGAATCTAATTTATGTCTTCGCATTGACTTTGTATGTAATCTCGACATGTGAAAGGTTTGGGTTGTGTTTTTTAAAAGTGATTGGAATGTTTACAGTATTTAGCATTTTCACTACAAACGGTCATTTTAGTCACCAATGTTCAATGTGTCACAATAAATAAGTTCCTTTAAAAAACTGAACCTGGAAACTAGACATCAAGAAAACATTTCAGTGAGTTGAGCTCTTGACTTTTGTCACACACACACACACACACACACACACAGGCGACTGTGCATGCCTCATTTGGCATATGCCTCTTTCCTGTGTGGGGGGAAATTGAAGTTGAAGGGGAGTTTGTCTGAGAGCTGGCTAACTGTGCAGAGGAGGAGGAGGACTAACAACCATATACCACACCACAGCCTGCAGCACGAAAGCACAGAGAGAGGAGGCAGCCATCTACATACTCCATCTGTGGAGGAGACAAATGAAGTGCAGTTTTATGGCTTTTCCTGCTGAGCCAGAACATGAGAATGTGCTGGAGGTTTTCACAGAACCAATTGGTAGGAAAAATGGTGAGCAAAGTGCTGACTGGTGGGGAACTGGAAAACAAACCAAACAAATTTTGCAGAACAGAGTGGAGATGACTGGCTGTTTAAAGCAGCTATGATCCTTCAATGAGAAAGGCTAAATAGGTTCTTTATATACACACATATATACACACTGTTACTAATGAGTCAGTACTGATTTGACCCTTACGACAATTCCAGATGAGAGGCCAGTCGGAGCAGAATATCTGGGGTTTACAAAACAATCTTAATGCTACAGATTGGGATCTCAAAACGTAAATATCACATAATCAGTAACGTTGGAATTCTGAGCATAAACACGCAATAGCCAATGAGAGCGAGTTGACCGGGAATTTCCTACAAACGGCGAGTGTGTGGTTTTACGTTCTGGCCAAATCATCTAATAGGTGCGTTCTGATGATTATATTAATAAAATATAATTTTGTGGTCTCCCATGTTTTAAAATTTGATTAAGATTAGAAAACTGATTAAACCCTTTAGACGACAAACTGCTGCCTAATGTTTCCTTTCACAGAATATGTGAGTGATGAATGAAGCTCTTTGAAGCAGTGGACGACCTACGGGACTTCATTCATGTGTGTCTCTATTCAGAGATTAACCACTTTCCTTTTCACCGAATGCACCGGCTCGCACTTTAAACACCACAAAGATGAGACACTGGCGCCTCTTAATTGGTTACCTGTCCAGCATTGATTTGAACATGATATCGCTCGATCACTTTAAAACATTGCCTGGCCTCGAGCTTCTTTTTTTGGGGGGGGGGGATTCTCATCAGCATGCAGCCTTGGGTTTTGAAAAGGCTTTGAAAAAGGTTGCTCAAGTATCTTAGGGTCTCAGAATTAGCATCGTGCATTAAAACTCTCAGAACCTATTTTAATCCAGCTTTACTTTGATATACTGTCTTTTATGTCGTCCTTTGCATTGTGATATGCTGAAATAATTTTTGTAGTAACCTTAAAGTTGGCGATTACATCGTGAAACAGCATCAGAGGTTTTTACGTTTGAAGCGGCACATTCCAGATTAGAGTCTACTGATCATTTGCGTTGCACTGGGTGGACAGAACACCTCACGTTTAATATTTTTTGCTGCTGTAATGCATTCTCAGCTTTTTTAAAATGTCTATTCTTAGGCCTCTGATGATCTTTGAGCTCTGACTCTGACTCTCTATTCTTTGTGGGTCAAGGGGTGTGGAGCCAATCTGAGGTGACGTTGGGTGAGAGGTGGGGTAAGATCTGCGACACGGATAAACAGTGAAACGTTTTACAAATCTGAGAAAGATCACTCACATGTTACACCTTGTCACTGTTTGTACAATGCATAGGCAATATATCAATATATATATATATATATATATTAAACCTTTGTTATATAGCTGTTGATGAAAATTATACTGCGATATTTCTTTATTGCCCAGGTACACTGTGGATGTGTCACCAGTCCATTGCAGCACTGACACACAGACATACAACCCTTCACACTCACATTTAGATTTGCCACTTTACCTCAGCTGCAGGTCTTTGGACTGTGAAAGGAAACCAGAGTAGACTAACAAAGCAGTCATGCATAGTACTTGCAAACTCCAAACTCTAAACCTGAGCCGGAAAACCAGTTCAAACAACCAGTGAATCGACCACTGCACCACCACCTCAAAAAGCCTTTTACTTCTGTCTTTCCCTTCTGTTGCTGGGACGTTAACACCATCATCCCATCTCTCGCATCCTGTTGACTGCAGAAACACGATGTGAATCAGTAAACTATATAGCACAGGGTATAGATAATTAGTTGACTATGTAGCATGAAGGTGAAACAGCTCTGCTGACTTCATGTAATTTCCATCGCAGACCTGAGCAGAGGTCTAATGAGCCTGAATGAAAGCACCTGCGCGGGGGCGTGCGGGTCATTTAAAACCAGGCGCTCCGCCCGAACCCGAGCATCTCGCTGCGAAAACACCAATTCCCTGATGTGCAGAGAGAAAGCAGGCGGCTCGCTTGCTCACCGGCGACTGGGGTTCATCAGTTTGCATATTGATCGCAACAGTGAGGAGTATTTTATGCAGATAGATCAAAACTGCCGTCAGAGCTTCTCAGGCCACCTCCAGCGAAAAAATCCACTTTCCTCGCTGTGCGAACAACTTCTGCTCATACTCATGTACACTCCTGTCACATGGAGCTTCACATGTACACTTTATTTACATTGAATTAACCGATCACCCGACTGATACCAGAGGAATCTCAGTCCGATATTTACATGTGTGCAGCTCAAGGAGACAAATAAAAAGAACATACCTTTTAAATGAAATGGCTTTGAGTGTCTGAGACTTTCAGATGTTTCGCAAAATCTAACTGGAAATTTTCCAAAGCAAATATTTGCTGAACAATTTACAACAAAACTCCATCACCTGCAATAACCACCTTCATAGAATCACTCAGCAAACGCCTCTAATCAATAGAGTAAAAAAGATTAAAATGGTCTGAATGCACATATAGATCATTAACCACGTGTTAATCATCAGTTTGGTTGATTTTGATCATGCACACGTTGCCCTGTCATGCAAACACGTTTATTAATAATTTATTCTGCTGTGCTGTTTATAAAAAAAAAAAAAAGGCTTATTTTTCTGACTGTGATCAAATGCATTTCGCACCATGTCGGAATCGTAAATCCTGAGACCGTCAGACATGCGTCACGTGTCACAAACTTAATTCTATGACGGAGCTTAATCGTGTCTAACTCTGAAGCATCTGTGAAATGTGTGCGTGTGCCTCTGGTTTCTACCGGCACGATAACAGCGGGTGAGAGCTGAGAGTAAATATTTGTGGAGGTGCTAACGGCACACCTGCAGAGCATAGATTAGACCTGAATTATCTGAGGAGCCTCTGCCGCTGCCTCTCCTCTCTTAATCTCAGCTTCCATCTCAGGCTTGTTATTGCTGTTCTCCTCCGTCTGAGGGAACCACTGCAGGAGACTGTGTCTCTCGGATCACCTTGGATGGGGATGGCATGTTGCTGCCATACAAATATTTGTTGGTGCAACACCAGCAGCCGCAGTCCAGGAACGTGAGTGTGAGAATGCAGTTGTGACACAGGCTCTTTCTAGGCAAAAAGGAAGTGCACAAAGGTTATGAAATCTAGGTCATAGGGTGGATTCATGGACGTGAGGAGAAAAAGCAAATACCACCTGTATTAACCTTGATTGACCCCAGTAACCGAGGTAGAACATTATTTAAAACCTGAAAATAGGTGAAAAGGTCACTTGACAGGAAATTATTGGGAACTAATCACAATAACTTCAGCCTGTGCACACCATTTGAAACACTTGTCCATATGTGACGTGCAGTTTGCATTCTGCTGCACACGAGAGGTCATTTCACTTGAAATCAGTATTACTCCAGTGTGTGGATGGTAATAAGGTTGATATAAATCATGCAAGCTCGGGTGATATTGCTTTAACCAGCTACTGGTTCTGATCTGCTGGATACCATGCTAACTGATTAATAAGCCTATGAGGAGGCTGAGGATAGAAAATAGATAACACAATGTTTTGGAACTGAGACACCTTCGGAGATCAACTGACAGCCGGTAATTGGACCCAAAGGAAGACTGGAGGCTTCAAGGCAGAAGGCAGGTGTCGTTAAAAGCAGATCCATGAAGTTTGGGCTTCCGGTTGGTAGCGGGCAGGCAGGTGGAGCTCAGGCAAATACAGAAAGAATCAGCAGGAAACCAAAAATAACTGAGACACAGGAAACAGAAGTGGATGGGTTGCCGTTGTGCTGTTTCTCAATTCAGGAGCCGCATCCTTCAGAAGCTGCTTTGAAGCCCCCACTGCGTCACACTGCTCACCACTGGCTGTTCCATTTGGAATGCTAATGATGGAACCGTAAGGGCGGGACGAGCTGGTGACGCAAATAGGAAATCCTCCAAAGACCAGACGGTCTCATTTCCCTTCAGCGTCCATGGTCTACTTGGTCTACGAAGACCACACCTTCATGGACTGATAGTCCTTGAGTTTGGACACAGGTAGTGTGAGCTGCTCAACACAGCTGGACAGGCAGAGGTCAGGTGGTGAGCAGGAGCACGATGCTCTGCAGAGACAACTAGTGGACAGGTGAGGAATAGCAGACAGGCCTTTTTATTACAGCAGACATCAAACACTTAGTTCTGAGAGTCTGACACGAGTCAACATGGACACAAACCAAACCAGATAAACAGAATTCAGCCAACACCAATTTAATAATCATACCTGTGCATATTGTGATGTATATTTGACAATATGGATTTAGTTTAACACAGAATAAAACAAACTCACTTTGCATTCATATTCTGAAGGAAGTTTTAGTTGCAGCCACCTTTAAAACATAGATACGATCTCCTATATATGTAGAAGAAAAGAAAACCTCGTCCCCGTTCCCATGGAAGTTGTGATAACAGTTGTCAGGCCCAGTTTCCTGTTATCTGTAATCCAGAGGGTGTGGAACCAGGATATAAACGTCATGCATGTGGCAGGAAACGTAGCATGATAGTGTGGCACAGGGTCTTATATACGTGTGCAGATTTACTGCTTCGCATTTCACAATAGATGGTGCATTTTATGTCTCGCCATCTGTTTAAAGACACAGCTGCCTTAACACGTCTCCCTCCAGCCGGGGTGACTTTCAGGGAGAACGTATCTGCTGTGAGCGAGTGGGTTTATAATTCTGCAGTAAGTCATTGGTCAAAAGGTCCCGGGTTTCGATAGCACAATAACGTTGTAAGAGCTTGGCCTCGTATTGTTTTGGTATCCTCATGTGGCGTTTTCCTTTATTTTATATTCCAACCACAAGTCCATTGAAACACGTAGAGGCTGGTTAACGATGAGACCCGCCTGCTGAACCCCCCCCAACGCGCTCGATGCAGCATTTCAAGACACAGCAGGGGGCCGCTGGCCATAATCTGGGGATTTCAGATGGCAGTCAAGTGTGAAGTGTCTGACAGACAGGGAGGTCAGCTGAAACTGCAGGGAACCAATATCCCTGCCTGCTACTCGGCTAAACACAGAGAGGGAGCCCAGCTGCAACAAAACCCTGTGGACAGAAAGAAAAAGGAAGTCACAGTTTGTCAAGGTGCGAGATAAACAAATGCAGTTTTTTTACCATCAAGGACATAAAGCACAGAGAAGCATGCGAGGCGTCAAAACATTTTATAATCTCCGAGATGACCTACAACTAAGTTAGAAAGTAACTTCAAGATGTTATGTTGTGTGTTATCATGAAATTTGCTCCGAATGCAGTTGTAATGAGCACGTTCATCAAAACGACTTCATCTGGGACCAAATAAGAAAGTGAATACACCTCATGATTTACTACACCCATCCATCCATCCATCTATTATCTATACTGCTCCACCATCAGGGTCACAGGGTCGGCTCGAGCCAATCCCAGCTGACATTGGGCGAGAGGTGCACAGGTCATATAGCAGGGACAACTTAAGCTGCCTTCAAACGTGCAATGAAGTCCTGAAATTGTCCGGAGGGGCTGCATGTGAGAACGCAAACGTTGTTCCAGATATTATCCCGAATAGTAACATTTTCAGGATATTTCCCGTCAATCACAATCACATTCACACCCACGGACAATTAACTTTCCAGTTATGTTTTTGGACTTCGAGAGGAAACTCGACGCAAACACATCGAGAAACATGCAGACTCCACACAGAGTCCCCGGCCGAGCCGGGGTTCGAACCAGGAACGACAGTGCCAACTACATCTATTAAATCATGGTGGTGTTCTGCAGGTGCGTGTATCTTGAATCCTGGTTTATAACTTTAAAGGGATAGTTCACCGAAAAATGAGAATTCCCTCATTATCTACTCACCAGTATGCTGATGGAGGGGTGGGTGGAAGACGTGGTCCCCATTCACTTCAATTGTATTGGATTTGGCTGCAACGCTGTCCACCCCTGAAAATGCAGAAGTGTTTTGTGGACTCAAACACTTCACCCCCTTCCATCGGCACAGTGGTGAGTAGATAATGAGTGAATTCTCATGTTTCAGTGAACTATCCCTTTAAGGTTCAGAGCATAAAGCCCAGCGTATCGTCTGAAACAGAGACCAGTTCATTTTAAAACGACGCTCGTGTATATATATATATATATATATATATGTGCTTTGATCGGTCGGAAAATGAACGGATACTCTTCCACGTCTGTGAGCAGCCTGTTCATGCAGCAGGGAGAACATTGTGATAGTGAGAGTCCTTTATGAGCCCTGATGGCTGCGAGAGACAATGACTCTGTGATTTCACGACCCCACAGAGACAAACAGCTCTCACAGCCTTTTTCTCTGCAGGAAACACATCCAACGAGGACGAGATCTGCTCAGCCTCTGTTCTCCGCTCCCTCTTTTCTTTTCCTCCCGCACACTGCAGCCCTGTACTCGCCTCCTAATTAGAGGCCAGAGAAGATCAGTGACAAATGAATCTCCCAACGAGTGCTGCTGGAGCCGGAACCCCTTCAGTGGCACCCCCATCGTAACCACGCAACAGGCTTCAATAGAATATATCTTTTTTTTTTTTAATCAACCTTGTTTATCAGCTGAGCGACACGAAGATGGAAGAATTGTTTTTGCTCCGATTGGATATTTTTGTACATGAGTATTTGAGATTGTAATTGAAATATTGAATATTTATTTTTCCAATAAATTCAATTTATTTGTGCAGCCCATATTCACAAATCACAATTGGTCTCATAGCAATTAAAAAAGGTACGGAATCTGCCTTTACTCCTCAGGAAGAGTGAAGAAAAACTACCTACCAACTGTGGAAGAGCCACAGGTGAGAGCACATCAACATAATAATAATGATTTCAACACTGACGATAAAAGACAGTTTCTAACGTGAATGGAGAGGTGAATCAAGGTTTAAAGTATCTACAGAGATGAAGGGAGCGGTAATGACAAGTTTAATGAGAGGTATTGTCTATAATAGTATATGTGGGCAGGTAAACAATCTAGTTGTAATTATAATCCACGATCCACCATCACGGCCTCAAACTACGAATCATTCCAAACACTAAAGAGCACCTTGGAAAAAAGGAGGATGGACCAAATTAAAAAGGAATGAAATGTTTCTTAAACATGGTTTCTGCCGTTTCAGGGTAATTCTCATCACAGTGATGGTTGTTCAAGTGTTAATCTTTCAGATACGTTTGGTTTTAATTACGTATTTGATGTAATATAAACAAACTTTTCTACAACGTTGTGAGATGTGGTGTATTTCACCTTTTCACCAGTTTTCAAGGATGTAATTCATGGATGTGTTTAATGTTGATTCTTTCCATTTCCAAGTACAACACTTTACCTTGATAAGGTAAACACATCTCGTCACTTACCTCAGACATGTGATTAATTACTGTCAGAGTCTGACCCTGAACTTGAAGCACAAACGTCTCCAGTAAATTACTAAAGTAATGCAGGCTGCAATAAAGCACAACAAGAATCTCACAACTTAGATCTGCTCCGAGGTCAGTGCTATCGGACGGTTTAACAGTGTTGTCGACAGAGGACACAGTTAATCTGACGAGACAAACTCTATTTTGACCAAACAGACGTGACCTGACATCCCGACGACTGCTGCACACGAGGGAAGTCTTTCCGTGGCTGAGAGGACCTTCCTGATGATTAGCTAATGACTTTAGCGTACCTGTGAATAGATTAACCCGCGCCACAGCCTAATAAATCCCCTCCGGATCCCCCATTTGGTGGATTTGCTGGTGAAGAACAGAAGAAGCATGCCTCGGAGGCATCAGCCGACAGGGCTTACGGGAGGTAATCGGGGCTGAGCCCGGCACTGAGCTCACAATCCATTTGTTTAGCAAGATTTGCACCTGTCGCTCTCTGGCTTCTGACAAACTGAGTGTAAACAATGATCAAACACGACCATCAGCTGTATGGAGAAGGAACAGAGCTACTTTCTCTAAATGAATGAATTACTCTGACAGAACAATGAACTGTTAACTATATTTACACATTTTATCTGATTCGTAATCGGGAAAAAACAGTAAACAATAAAGTAAAAAATAAAAAGCCACTTCCACAACCAGATTCACACCAAATTTGAATGGGTTCTTCCCTGACCTCCACCACATTCCTCCTCCAAGGTTCACGGTAATGTGTTCAGTAATTAATGCGAAATCTTGATAACATACAAACAAATTAACCAACAGACAGTCAAAACGCTTCATTAAAAGATTCATTTAATTGGTAAATAATTAGTTTTAACTCTTTAGGTCATGAATTGTGATCAGAAGGGAAAACAAACAGCCTGACTCAGCACACAAGAGTTTAAAAATGAGAATCGATTTATTTTTGGTGCGGTGGAAGTTAAATGACGCAATGACGACCTTGTTATAAGAAAAGAATCTCAGTGGAGGACGAGACAGGAGCATAAACAAAGTAAACACACACACACACACTCTGACATTTACTTTAAATAACACACAGCAGACAGGCGGTTGAAAAATGTAATTCTTGTCGTCTTAAAAGCATCATTGACGTCTCATCTTTCCGGCCTCATTGGAGAGCCACTCTATCACGCTGCTGTTTGCTTGTTGACGGCGACGGCTTCTCCCCCCGCAGGGCCACTTAAATCACCGCGTCCACCTTGAGTCCCGTCCGTGGCGGAAACTGAACCTGGAGCATTTTGTCAAGCAGCCATTATCATCCCATTGGACCACAATAAATGACTTATGACAGAAGAAGAAGAAGAAGAAGCTCAGGGTTAATCGTCGTCCCTGCATGAAGAAACATCGGACACTCGCTGCTGAGACAGACGGCCCCGAGAAAAAACTGACGGCGTCGTCTGTTTCGCGGAGTTGACGTATGTTTGTGTTGAAGTGACGAAGCCCGTTGTCTTCCAGGAGCAAAGGAAACAGTGAGACATTGTTATAGAGCAAAGGAATCTGCAGAGGAAAGAAGCTGCCGTCCGACTTTCGACACACCGGAGACAACTGCTCACTTCTGGTTTGTTTTCAACCCAGTAGTAATGATTTAGGACAAATGTGGTGTCAGATCAGAAACTGTCTGTGTCATTAATTTAAGATTAGTTATAAATTATTAATCCTGCACTATTGATCAAGTTTTTATCCCGCAATTTAGGTTGTGTCCATTTCTTTGTTCGTCAATAGGATTACGCCAAAAAAATACTGAACAGACTTCCATGAAACTCTTCTTTATTTATTTGGTGTATATACGTTCATCTTTGGATTCTATATTGTTTCCCCTGTCACTTGATTCGTTTGTTTGTTTGTGAGCAGGATTACGCAAAGACTACTCAACCGATTCCTACGAAATTTGGTGGACGAATTCGACACAGGCCACGAGAGAAACCATTCAATTTTGTGTGATTCGTGTGCAGCTTGATTGAACCTAGGCCTTGGCAGAGGTTCAACTGAGTGCCCTTCTAGTTTGTTTGTTTCTCTGTCAGCTGGATCACTGAAAAGCTACTGAGCTGATTTCCATGACATTTGGTGAAGTAGCAGGTCAGGAGGAGAAGAAGAACCCATTACATTTCGGAATCGATCTGGACAAGCAGGCAGATACCGGCACTTCCTTTGACGTGACATCATAGCTTTGGTGGAGGTTTCCTTTCACGCTTCTCGTTAATTGTAAGATGCTTTACCCATGAAATACTACATGGATACCTATGTGGTCAAAATCCATATCAGTCCCCTTGCCTGTAACATCCACAAATATTTTCATAACAAGATTAAATGCTTCTTATCAGGCATGTTTTAAGACGTATAACATACTTCAGTGAAACAGTTTGTGCATTATTGGACTTTAGATGAATGTGAGAACATCAGTCTTGTCAACGTATAAATTGTTCTGCACAGAGAAGGTTAAATATCTAACAGCGTTAAAATCTGGAAAATATGCAGCAGAATAATACATATGTTTTTACATGTATTGCAGCCAATTAAACCTAAACCTAAACCTTTCATATAAAAATATGAAAAAGGGCCTTTACATGCATATTTCAATTATTGTTTCCAATTAGTTATTAAACTGGGACCTTTTGTTATTGAAGTCTTCATAAAAAAAAGATATTTGAGCTGTAGATGAGAGGTGAAGAAACAAGGAAATGGAACAAATTACCTGTATAAGTACACGGTGACAGGAGACATACTGGGTATTAAAAGTCAATTGCAGTATTTTTCCTCTTAATAAGAAACCATTAACCGACACAAAGCTCTTATTGAAGTCTAGACGTCTTTAAACGATGATTTATTACTGACTCCTGGTGATTCTGAATATGAGAAAATAAAAGAATAAATGTCTGATGTGAGAACGATGAGGAAAGAAATGAAAAGTTTTCTGTGGACTGATCTCTCTGCTGATAACTGAAGTACTAATACTTGCTGCAGGGGGAAGACAAATGAAGTGCTGGGTGAAGCCCTGCTGGTTCCACAGTGTGTCTCCCCCCTCTGATTGGACGGGCTCCAGTCGAGGCCTCTGATCAGTACTAATAGGTCGTATAAGGCCTGATTAATGTATCGACAATCTCACCGAGCAATTGATTGCATTCAATAGGATTGGAGTCATCAGTGATCTGCGAAAACATGGCCGCTGTGATTCATTAACACTTGACAGGAAAAAACAAAAAAAGGAAAACACACAGTGATCATCAGAATACAGATGAGTGAAGGGAGAGAAGGTGATTATCTGTGTGACTGCTCCGTGACACACGAGCTGAATCTTAATTCACTTCATACACACAGATCTCGACAAAGGTCTTAATTATGAGCACAGCCAACCACAATATATGAAATGTAGATGAAGTAAAGGGCGACGGATACAGATCAGTGGGGGCCGATGCCGACTTTGAAAAAAAATTATTATACCAATATGTCAACCGAAATATGTAGAAAATATAAAAAATAAAGACGCTTTTTATCAAACATTCACACAATTTATAATTTAACCACACATTTAATTATAAATAACTATACATTTAAAAATTTAACTTGGTTAAAGGAAATCAAATTTGAATGTATTATATTCATGATGTTTTATATTTATATCATATTTATAATATATACAATTATAGTATTAATACTATTTTACATTTCATTTTATATAGTTTAAAATGTAAAATGTAAGAAAACGACATCTTTTCTGCACTTTCTGTAAAAGAAACGTTTTTATACTGAAAATATATCAAATGTGAAATGTCTGAGCTCAAGGTTTATCGACCAAACACTGAATCGGTCAAATGAAATTTCAACAACAATCAGACATCAAACCATCGGGTCTTTAATTGTGTCATTATTTTTTGCAAAGGCCAAATTTATTATGTGTACTTTCTGGATTCACTGCTCGATGTAAAAGTTCTGTACCTGTTTGCAGCAGAGCTCATCATTGCCTCACTTAATGCATAAAGGATTCACAGGAAACTCCCTCACGTCACAGCTGTATTAAGTTACTGCTGAATCCACACTGAACATTCCTCTTAGCTGCTTTGCATTAAAAACACTCCACGTGCAAATCACCTGGTGGCTTTTATTGTGAAAAGATAAAAAACGAAACGCGATTTATTCGTCACCAAGGTTACAGCTGACCTCCACCGGGATCCTGTTCACCCCAATAACAAACACAAGGAAGAAAAAACTGTGACGACACAGTGACTTGAAGATCTCGGCTGACTGCAGCGGGCCATATGTCACTGGATCAGTAGAACACTGGACGGAGACAGGAATAACAGACTCTAACCTCTAAACCACTTGGCCCCCAGCTGAGGCCAAGATTAGTCCCATAATCTCCGGCTAACAATGTCACAATCTGCACGATTAGTATTAAATCATGTTAATCTGTGCACCGGCGATGCTTCTGTGCCTGTTTTGGCTTCAGGTGATTACGTTCCATTAGCGTGAGGAAGTCGGGTGAAGCGTCATATTTACACAAACTTTCAAACTCAAATGACTTGGGAAGCAGTTTTAAAGAGGAAGCTGTAGTGTCGCTTCACATTTAGCAGAGAGACAGGAAACTGAGATAAAAACCAAGATAAACATCAGCAATCGGAACAAATTATCAAGCAATGTTAAAAACTGACATTCCAATAACTCAGGGAGGCAAGAACAACTATGTGCAATAATTATAATCTGAAATGATGAAATGATCTGAATGTTTTTATTAATATAAACACTTTGCTGAAGTTTCTCAGTAATAGAAGTTGTTGCACTATTAATAACCACAATATACATGTTTTTAATAAGAGATGAAGTATCTGTGTTATTCTTGCACCACACGTGTGTTTAAGTCAGTCGCTGCACTGCAAATGTTAATGAATGTTTTCCTTGTGACATTTGTTCTGTGTTTGACGGGAAAAAAAGAGTTGATGAAGCTGTGGGTGAACTTTGAAAACTACCTGAAAGTGTTGAATAAAGTTGGAGGAATGCAGGAGTCGTGTTTTCTGCACCACAGAACTCAGACTCAACGGCGGAACACAGCGGCATGGAATAAGTTCAACACATTGTCCAGAGTTCGACATGTTCAGGTCGATGTTTTCAGAGAAGTGAGGCTGCGGAGCTGCGGACCTGCGGAGCGCGGCAGAGTTTAAGAGAAGCGAGCAGGTTAACCCGAGCAGATGGAAAACAAAGGCTATTCAGGTGGGCACAAAATATGTCTTTTAAAAACAAACTCGTTTCCTGCAGTGGTGTTGGACTCGTCTTTTATAAACCAAGTCAGGTGAGTGATTTGATTCATGAAGGGGATAATTGGTGGGAGGAGAAAGAACAGGAGGCCATATAAGCAAATACAGAAACTCACTGTGAGTTACACGGACACAGGAAGTGTTTTTACAGGTGACATAAAGGTGTTTTCAGCACATTTTAGTTGTGTTGCACATTTGCAGCATTGTTGTCTTTTTTTAAATTGTGTTATTTACAGGACACGTCTTCCCTCTGTTCCTTTTAAAATCTCACATCATTGTCACAAATTTTGGCATGTGTGTTTTTTGGGTTATTAAACTCCCAATCACCACAGCGATAGAGACTTGTGAAGTGTTGATTTTAAACATTTAAGCATTAAACATTTATCTTTTCACGTCAGACCTTGAACCGGCACCTGTGTCTCTGCTCTCAGACACAAATCTGTTCCTCTTGAAATAATTCCGAACTGGCTTCGGTTTATTTTGGTCTTGGCCGCTGGTCTGAAGCACTGAGGCTGACGTGTTTTCTAGGAAATGCAACAACAGCACGAACATAAAAGTGGTGAAGAGGTGAGAGACAGTGTGTGTGTGTGTGTGTGTGTGAAGTCAGGATTATGTTGTGTGAGAGAAAGGAGGTTGGAGGAAAAGGTGACACTTAACTCCCTCTGGCAAGTTCTTTCTCCATTTGCAACTAGGGTTATAAAAGTAAATTCTCCTTCATCAATAGTCGAAAAAGAACGTGTCAATCACTCAGCGAACGAGATGGGGATGATACTGCCTGCATGTTCTCTCGCTCTTGCTTGTCTACTTAAATACACTTTGATAATTCCGATAAGAAAAGATAATTCAGACCCTCCGGTGCCTCTGCAGCTCCAAACCCCCGATGAGGGAATCACAAGATGCTCTCGTGAATGATAAAAAGGGCAAAGACCTCTTCATGTGGCTGAGATACTGTACAGTTGTGTGCACTGCTCTCTGTGCACGTGGGAGACGTTTGCCTTTAAGGGTGTTTTCTGCTAGGGAAGCTTTCTGTGAGTCAGTCAGTTTGCAGAGGGTCGGGTGACTTTGTCTGCATAGAGAGAAGGTTGTGGTGGATCAGCCACACGACCTTTAACCTGGAGACTGAAGGTCAAATCCTTCCCTTTTTAACATATTATTTTTATGCACAGTTTCCAGTGGCTGCTCGGTTTGGCCACGTCCTGAACATATTTAGTTGCCTATTACCCAAAACCGAATAGTTCTGTGGTGTGAACTTGACCAAACTGCAGCTGAAAACTGACGCCAGAAAGTCGGTCTTTCTGGCGTCAGGGATTTCTATCAGAGAGACCAGAAGACAAACGTCTCCCCCGACAGACTCTTGGTCTGTCCCAACATTTGTGGAAACAACAGCGTTTGCCAATTTGCCCGAAAAACATGACACACAGCACAACAACATGAAGCATGAACTAAACTGCAGGAAATGCAGCTCATACCTCACGTGCACATTTTGTAAATTACTTGGTGCACGACACAAAACTGGCTTCTCATGGCAGATGTCGATAGATGTGCTGAATTAGACGTCTCTTTTTCCCTGGTGGAGGAAGTTGTTCATTCAGAGGAGTGGTTCCCCTCGATAACTAAAGGAGAGGAAAACAGTGTCAGATGGTTGAGTGAAAACATTAAATAAGTTGTTTATGAATTCATGAGATTTCCTGTAGTTTAATTGGACATTTTCAGTGTGTTCATCCAAGTCTGGAGGAAGCACAAGGACATTAACAGATATAAACACACTACATGAGACCTCAAACTACAACAACAATGTAAATCCTCAAAAACAAAACAATTTGTATTATGAGTTATTAAATCTGGCAGATTTAGGTCCACAAAAATACTGATATTTAGGAGATAATAGCTTTATCCTCTGTCCTCCCATTCCAGATCCATTTCAGCCAGAATTCACAAATCTGGAGCAGTGGGACGAGCTGAGACACCTGAGAGAAATACAGTTATTATTAATGCAATTAGTGAGACCTGTGATTAACAGGTCAACGTCTCCTCCGTGAGAAAAGTCCATAGTGTCTAATTAACACCAGAGGCATCAAACCTGGAGATTCAGCAAGAGATTGGTTGAGGGTTTATTGTTTCAAACCTGAACCACACAGAAGTTATGTCCTCTTGTCGACAGGGATATTAGATCAGAAAGTGCTTTAATGTGTTGTAGAGGAAACAGCCCAATGAAATATGATGTTGTTGGTTCAGTCTTTTTTTATTTGAACATTTTATCTGGACGACAAAAAAACACTTTCTGATGCCAAATAAAGTCAAACACATTGAATTTGTAAACGTTCCACTGATATGATTCTGTGAAGAAAAGACGATCTCAGGAAGACGGAGGATCAGCTTCATCTTCATGAAGGTGAGACCAGCGCTGACAGAGGAATCACTGAGTCACTGTAAATACTAATAAACAAATAAACATTTACATATTCCTACAGAGAAGGGGTTGACTCATTTTGACTTGTGTCTCGTGATCTGGAGGATTTGTGCGAGGTGACGCAGATGGCGACAGAATAAAAGCAGGAAGGAGGCACTTCAAGGCGAATCAAGAGACGCTTAAAAGGCCTCATTTACACCTGAAAGACAGTTGAAGGAAACACACAATCACTTTCATACATGTGAAGGTCCACTAGGGGTCCGCGTGGCGTACATTTCATCATCAGAGGGGATTCGCGAGGCTCCGAGCTGGCGTCCGTCAGCACCTAGCAACCGTATTGAGGGAACTGAGCTGGAGAATTACTCCTAATATTATATTATGGTATGTGAGTACTGCTTTAGATGATGAGTTGTGCTCCCAGGCTAATGCAGAGGCTATTAAAAAATGACTTATTTTAACGTGTGCACCAAAATGATTGAATCATCCTTTTCTATGGTGGCATAGTTTGAAAACCTGAATCTGCCGATCAGGAACAAGCTTGGTTTGCTTATAGTTGGCCAGTGAATTTATTGAAGTGAATGTTCAGCTCTCTAACCTCCATGACCGTCACGTCTTAAAGAAGGTCCAGCCCCTGCTCAGGGAGTCTGTGCTTCGACCTTCAGGTAAGCTCAGACCCATGGTACAAAATAAAGCGCACCTTTTCTTGCACGATGGTCTTTGTCTCATCTCGGCCTCTGTGTGTTATAATGCTGTATTATATTGTACTGTGTTGTTTGTCCCCATCATCTATTTGCTGTGTCTTTTATCACCTGGCTGCCACCCTTTCCCCTTCAGAATGGATTAATACACATGACTTGACACGTCTGCACCCTCAATACTGTAAAAGCACCCATACAAGTATGATTGAGGCCAAAGTGCTCCAGGGTTAAATTGTCAAAGTAAAGCTCCAGAGTTATGAAAACTGTTAACCTCTAAAATGTGTTGCACCCAAATGAAACAATAATGCATTCCTCAAGAGTGACATATTTCAATGGTGATACATTAACTAATTAATTAAAAGGCTGCAGGAATATTAAAGTCATCCATTTTTAATTGCTGGAGAAAAATCACTCGGGTCACAAGTGATTTTGACTTATTAACACCTACACACGAGGCGTAAAAATACGATTTCCAATGATAAAGAGCGAACACTGGATTGAAACGAGCAATTATCATTAGTCAGTGACAAATTGACTTTTTGCAAATTCAGCACATATGTGAGAGAATGCTCAGGAACATTAAGAAAGATGAATGCTTTAATTTCAAGGGGCCACACTTATGATTAATTAAACACCGGAGGTTTTGAGTTACATGCACCATATGGCTCGCGTCAAACAATCTGTGATTTCACTGTGGATTATTACAGTCACACTCGTAGCATCAGGCCCTTTTTCTATGAAAACACTTAATCACGACATTTCTGGATTCATAATTAACAAGGCGCCGGCTATTTTTGTTTTCTGGATGCTTCATAAATTACATTTATAAATATAGGGGATCACAAACCTTTTTCAAATAAAAAATAAAGCGAACAAAGTGTTGACAGTACGTGTTTAATTAGTGTCAACCACCTACTTATGCCATAGTTTGATGAGTTTCATTGAGCTGTGTTCACTATTTTTAATTATCTTGACTGGACAGCTAAAGTTACAGTTTTCTGTTTGTCCTACATTTTCGCTGACACATACTTCGTGGTTTTATCCAGATGGATCTCCTATGGCTGCAAGTTGCTCAGGCGCTCTCCTGGATCTCCTCCTTCACTTGACAAACACAACTTCACATGGGCTCCGGTGATCAAAGCCCGATCAAAGGAAGCGATTGGATTTGCTTTTGTGCGAGTTGCAGATGTGGCGTTTCGCCGTCAGAACTGCGTCCTCACTTTTGTTTTCATTTCCACAGCTTTAGTTCCTGGTTCTATTCGCAGCGAGCTGTAACAAGCTTGATCTGCCATATGCTCTGTGTTATGAAAACAATTACAAGCTCTTTCCTCCAGCTCTCTTCATTATGGGGATAACGCTCGCCTGTCACAAACAAACACTCACACGCATAACAGAACAACTTTCTTTTTGATTTGCATCCCTCCGTACTAATTGAATTGTTTGCCATCAATCAGGGAGCTGATGCTTTCATCGTCTATGTTGTGCAGATTCTAAAAGAATATCCCCCACAAGCCAATCCTTGTTCTCAGTGGAGGCGTCAGGGGTCAGATTTTTCTGAAATATATATTTAGAAAGCATTTGGACAGATCTTGAGCATGTGTGCGTGTCTGCCTGCAGAGAGACTTCACAGTGGATCATCCATCTCTCCTCAGTGGACACGTCAGTGTGAATAGCTGCCTGAAGGCTCTGCACCACACACACACACACACACACACACACTCTGTGTTTAGAGTGCGTTCTGGGTGTGTTTACAGTCGTCAGTGGGTGTTTTGTTCCGGTTCACGTTTGTAGCACCAGGAATTATTTTGGAAAAGCTGCCAGCAAGAGTCTCCGTCCTCGCAACTCGAGCTCGGAGGTCCGGCTTATCCCACAGCTCTGATTGGAGTCACACGCCTCATCTGTCTGCAAACATTCTTATAGTGGATCAATCTCCAGAACAGTTTGTGAGTAAAAACACATCTGGCACAGTTGTTGTTTAAAATGTCCCCATATCATATATCCATTTCATCGATCATGCAGATGCAGTCATGACATGAGTTTTTTCAATGTTTTCTAAATGTGAAGTCAGTCAAATGTGGTGGAGAAAATCAGCGTATGAAGTAAATTTCAGGCTGTGTTTTCTGCTCGATGGAATCATTCACCACGGTTCATTTAGCTGCAAAGATCCTGAAGATACTGAGAGAGTACGCACAAATACTAAATACCTCTCGACATCACAACACAAGTGAGTCTACAACCACGCTAGCCCTGCTGTAAGGGTTGTAGTGGGGCTTTGAGCTAAATGCTAACATGCATAGAAACAACAAAAAAATGGATAACTTGTCTCCATTTCCCCCCAGTGTTAAAAAATATAATTTATATACAGTCTATGATGGTAACATAGAACTGACATTAGCCTGCTAAACAACCCAAAACCCAGCAAAGACCAAAGTATTGCACAAACTTAATCTGAACCCGATGATGAAAAGACCACCACGAAAGATTTGCAGCAAATATCATCGCCTCAAATAGACGTTAAGACATTTTTTTTATCACAGACCAAAATCTGGAATATAATGGTGGTGCCAAGGGAAATCTCCAGGATCTCAGGAG
Source organism: Hippoglossus stenolepis (assembly GCF_022539355.2). Taxonomy (NCBI): domain Eukaryota; kingdom Metazoa; phylum Chordata; class Actinopteri; order Pleuronectiformes; family Pleuronectidae; genus Hippoglossus; species Hippoglossus stenolepis. Next base: position 23,605,614 of record NC_061484.1, read on the forward strand.
TCAGTAGGATTTGTACGTGATGCTGCTGCTAGGTGAGACGTCAGGGGAACACTAAAGTCATCCGGAGCCATTTACAGGAAACATGGATGTTAACAGTACACAAACAAACAAGATGTCTCCCGTACGACGCAGGATATCAAGGCTTCATGACATCGTGTGGAAGCCTCGAGGGGCTTTCGTGCAGCGTAAGATTGAGTGTTCACGGCTGAACTCTGGGTATAATCCGAGGAATATTGTGCTGGGATTCTTCTACGCTCCATTATTATCACAAAGGGCACCCCCGTGAAGTGAAAATGCTAATTGTAGCCACCATGTGCCCTAATACTGTGTGAAATACGAGAATAATGTGGACAGGCGGTGGAAAAGGGATCAATGTGGCATTTACGTCCTAATGGAAGCCTGTAAGCGTCCAAATGAAGACGGAGGAATCAGCCGCAGACTGACACGTGTTTCTGTTTGGTTCGCTCCCGTTGTCTTGATTCTCTGAGCGTCTCACAAAGTCCTTGAACAAAGTCCTGGGAATAAAAACATGAAAATGAATGCAGAGGGGGAGGAAATTCTGCGATTTATCGAAGACAGAGAGTGCGACATTTGTTAAATGTCACATCAGTGATTTGTCTCAAAATGACTTTTAGATTCATCACGGCTCAAAAATAGAAACAAACTGCCACATCTGCCCTTGAGCGTGTCTGTCAGGCAGACGTTTGCATAACTACTTAAATATGCCTGAGTGAAACATTATCAAAACACTAATAATGTGAAATTCGTATTTGAGTATCATTGTGATGATTTCAGATTTTTAGGCATCATATTTGCACGGTTTGGTAAATGATGTCTGGAGAAACATTAATCTGTCTGATGTTTTCAAGTCTGTTCCTGTATTAAATCCAGACGATGATCTTTCTCCGACCATAACAATGAGCTGCAGACTTTGAAAAGCTTGATTTTAATGACACTTTCAATGTTAACATTTTGAAACTTGCCAGGTCCAGTTTGTTAACTAACATTTCCTCATTATTTTAATAGAAAACGTAAAGCAAGTTATCTCTCATTTCCCCCCAAAATGTTTTTAAAGTAGTAAAAGTTAATTTCTCGTTGACATTTTAGTGTAAGAAATTAATTATGTCCTACAGACTAACAACGGCCCTCAGTAGAGTGCATAACAGTCCCTGTAAATTCAATTAAGCTGCACCAAATTGCACACACTCATAGATATTAATCCCCTAAATATTAAAATTAAAAAAGTTTCTTGGAAATTGGTGTAAAGGTCAAAACACACCTTAGGTCAAAGGGTTAAAGAAAGTGAAAAATAAATCCTGGATCTGCCCCTTTTGTCTGGATTCTCTGGAAAATCTAATGAATTATTTCTGGGCCTGCATTCTATCATTCTACAAAAATTTTGTGGAAATCTGTTCCGTAGCTTTTGCGTAATCCTGCTGACAAACAAAGACAAAACAGAAAACAAAACAACCAACCAACGTACAGGGTCGAAAACACAACACAACCTGCTTGGCCGACGTCACTAGATGATTACTGTGCTGTTGGTGAACAGATGTTAAAGGAGACACAACCTCGGACAATTCTGTAAGTTTCAAATTCTTTCAAATTGTTTGGGAAAGTGTAGGCGACGTGAGAAAGTATTTAAATGAAGGGCTCAATACTAAACGTGCCCGCCAGCTTCAAGCTTATGAGAAGAGCCACTTCTGAGTGTGTGTGTTTATCAGCGTAAACAACACAAGAGGTCGGCACCGCTCATGGTCGTCTTAGACTGAACGGAGTATAAGTTTGTGTGTGTTGCTCTTTGTTATAATCGAGGAGAAAGTGCGGCTCTGCTTTGCATCTTTAAGTGCACCATCAACGATAAACCGCTCTGTCAGCAGAGCTTGTAGATCAAACCATTCTCTCATCAAACAAAATATCAACATCAGCATTCACATGACAGATATCAAAGACAAGTCGGTAATTACAGATGAGCCGCTTGGAATCTCCGCTTGTGAAGAATGGAATCTCCTCCCTGCAGTTCAGTGCTGGATTTTCTATTTCCAGGTACAACACAGGAAGGTGAGGAGGTGATGAAGGATCATACAGATGGGGGGGCTGTGTCTCATTATATGGTGTAAATGAGGTTGAACTTCAAACTGTGATATCACAATATTTAGCCATTAATTTAGATTTTACACTATCGGTGTGAAACTATACAAGTAACAGAATTTAGCTCCTTTGTTCAGACTTTATTTTACACGTCTCCACGACCGCAATATCTCAGAAATAACATGAGGGAATTTCTTCAGATTTGATAAAAAAGCTTAACTTGGACTAAAGGATGAACTGATTGAACAGTTTTCTGACTTTGCGAACATTATAACTCAGAAACACCTTAAACGAATCCCCTCAGATTTGGCAGATACATTTGCTTGCACTCAAGGATGAACTGATTCGATTTGGGGGGGTCATCCAGAAAGTAGGCCAAAATATCCCAAATACAAACGAACACCACATACATCAATTTGATAAGAACTACCTACAACGACAGAAAACATCTTTGAGAACAATTTACCTGACGTTTACTTAAAATTTTTTAATAGTTTGGTCCACATCCCATCCGGTAACATAGACAGGCGGGGTTTGTGAGTATTTTTGCAACCAGCCACCAGGGGGCGATCAAGATGATTTGGCTTCACCTTTGGAAGCTTTCATGTTTCTGACATTGGCGAATTTTCCTGATTTGGATGCAGGATGGTTCTCTGTCTTTATTTGGCTGAAAATATGTATCAAAAGGTTCAAAGTTAAATTTCACAAGATGTGAACTTGGTGCGGTGCTGAAATCCATTAACTCTCTTCTAAGCATTCGTTTCCCCTCCCTCCTCTGCGTGGATTTAAAATACCACAAAATTTGAATCTCCTGATATTTCACCGTAAATAAGTGTACCACTGGGCTGCAGTGGTCTATGCTGCAGATAAACCCCACCAACTGTGTGATGGCATTTTAAACACATCATTATGGCCGGGAGCGAATCAAGGGGAGTAATTGCAATCACATGGTTCCTCGTGCACCCTGAAGGCACCGCTCCGTCTGACATACTCCTCGTAGAGGAGAAGATTCAAATTCCAACATAGTAAGATTTATGCTGTTGACGCCAAAAAACACACGAACAGATATTCACTTCTACTGGTTTTAACATCAACATCTAATGGAACCGAGATCTTCAACTGTACTTTTTTATGATGGGTATAAAGTCCTTTAGGGTCCATTTCTCTCTCCTATCACAAGCTTCCATGAACCATATCATTCAATACGGTTTCATTCACCTCTAAATTAGATTCATAGATTATTAGCTTGGTAGAAAAATACTTTTTCCAGGTCAGAAACTTGAAAAATATTTGCTATTTATGAATTGTAATAAAAACGTTGATCTATGTTGTTTTATTGCTGGATTTGAAAAAAAAATCTTAAAATACGCCTTGATTTCACTTTTATTTGTATCTGAAGATATTTTTTGCTTTTCAATTTACTCTCTTGTGTAATTTAAAGTTTTTTGCATCAGTTCTGTTGTACCAACACCACCATGGTAAAACCAAACCATAAATGTGCTTGACCGCCTTGATTCCCAGCTGTCAATCATAACGTTAACATAATAATAATTAAAACCAAACTTACTAAAACAAAATGCACTTGAACAAACGTCAGTGTGATAAGAACTACCTAACATGACAGAAACCATCTTTGGTCAATTTGGTCCGTGCCCCATCCACGTACATGGGGGAGGCGGGAGACCGATACCGCAGCCAGCCACCAGGGGCGATCAAGAGGCTTTTTGGCTTCACTTTCGGGGGGGGGGGCCGTCATGTTGACACTTCACAGCAGCAGCTCAAACAAAACTATTTAAAATGTCTTTCTACATCTCCCATTTTGAGGTTTGAGCTGAGTAGCTGAGTAACTGATGTCAGTCCCAGTCGAACGTCTAATGGGATTATTACGATTACACTTCATAAATCATTTCAAGGTCTATCACTGAGGTGCAGGAATATTTTTGCAGCAGAGGCTTGGATTTCCACACATTGTCGTCCTGGTTGCTGCTGCACACACACACACACAACCACACACACAACCACACACACACCCCATTGAGACAAAATGTCCACTGATTAGCATCTTGATTAAAACGGAGCTTTCCCGATTTCCAGCAGCGATTTGATTGAACTCAACTTTTAACTTTGATTGCTGCGTGGTTTTCGAGTAGAAGGACACTACTGGTGTTTTAGAGTAAACTTTCTTTATCTCCCTGACGCTTCCTGAGAGTCTCTCTTACTTCGTGGCAGATTCTTGGCAGGGGTCAGCAAGGGGGGTGCATCCCCCAAAAAAATAAAAAAGAAGAAGAAAGAAAAGTAAGATTCCTCGATATTGGTTTTCTATCGCTCATTATCAGTGAGATAATGTCATTGTGTGGGTGAATTAACCCCAGTGGAGGGGGACGCCCTCGTTCTAGAAAAGATCTCAGTCAGAAGTAGGAGATGGGGGAGGGATCGGGGGGGTTGGTTGACCCCAGGTCAGGGGAGGAAGGGAGCGGGGGAAGGGAGCGGGGGAATGTAGTGCACTTAAAGAGGATTTAGATGGTTGTGCTATGTAGTGTTTGTGTATCTTTAAAGGGAAGTTGTGTAACAATTAAATTACTATGACGTGTGTTGTTCTATAGATATAGGATTTGTGCAATTTACTTTTGTTTCTGTGTCTTTTTCATTAGCAATATGCTACAGTTTAAAATAATTTGATAGTCTCTATTCTTTGTATTTCCCTTTTGGTATTTTGTTATTGTTATGATTGTATATAATTTCAGTATTTATCGTTGCTTTTGATATAAATAACAATACTGAAGGGGGGTTTGCTTAGGGCCCCATACCAGCTAGGACCACCCCTGCTCCTCAAGTTGAAAAGGGGAGAGAAACAGCTGCAGGCTAAACGACTGGAAAGTTAAGACCATAGCAGAGTCGTTTAAATTAGGTTAAACAATCTTTTGATTCGTGGTTTATTATGCATGACCTTTTTTAAAACCAGGGTGCAATTTATTGATTTGCAAGACTTC